>NW_027128337.1:26285-41285 GCF_037325665.1 Littorina saxatilis
CTCTCTCTCTCTCTCAATATAACAAAATGACAGACATATTATCCTTACTTTCTAACAATGGTAGAAACTTTCATATTTTTGGATTTTCAGAATCTAGATTATCTAACAACATACTTGATTCGGATATTTTCGTTTCAGGTTATAAAACATTACGAAAAGATTCTTCCAAAGACTTAGAAACTGGTTTGTTAGTTTATATTAATGAATCATTAACCTACAAGCGTCTTGAAAAACTTGAATCTCATGGAATAGAATCCATTTGGGTGGAAATATGCTTACAAAAATCAGCATCAATTATTGTTGGATTCTGTTACAGAAACCCAGCAGAGAAGGTAAACTGGTGTGATAAATTCATGAACATGATGGATGCAGTTTTAAATGAATCAAAAGAAATCATTCTTCTTGCAGACTTTAATATCGATCTTCTGAAGCAAAATAAGAATTGGTTGGAAACACTAAATCTATTAAATTTACATCAAATGATTCAAAAACCTACTCGTATTACTTCCACCTCTAAAACACTTATTGATCATATCTATGTTTCTGAAAAACGTCATATTAAAGAAACATGTGTACCATGTTTTGCTGTGAGTGACCATTTTCCCATTTGTACCACATGGTCTCGTAAAGGGGTAAAAATTCCAAAAACAGGTCACAGAACAATTACATATCGTTCATTCTCTCATTTCAATGAAAGTGCATTTCTTTCTGATCTAAAAAATAGTCCACTTTCAAATACTTACAATTTTACAAACCCTGACCAAGCTTTGGATTTTTGAGTCACTTGAGAAAAAGTGACTCTATGTAATCGGTCAGTGTTAGTCTGTCCGGCCGGCCGTCCGGCCGGCCGTCCGTAGACACCACCTTAACGTTGGACTTTTCTCGGAAACTATCAAAGCGATCGGGCTCATATTTTGTTTAGTCGTGACCTCCAATGACCTCTACACTTTAACGATGGTTTCGTTGACCTTTGACCTTTTTCAAGGTCACAGGTCAGCGTCAAAGGAAAAATTAGACATTTTATATCTTTGACAAAGTTCATCGGATGTGATTGAAACTTTGTAGGATTATTCTTTACATCAAAGTATTTACATCTGTAGCCTTTTACGAACGTTATCAGAAAAACAAGGGAGATAACTAGCCTTTTCTGTTCGGCAACACACAACTTAACGTTGGGCTTTTCTCGGAAACTATAAAAGTGACCGGGCTCAAATTTTAGGTGAACGTGACTCATTGTGTTGTGAATAGCAATTTCTTCCTGTCCATCTGATGCCTCATATAATATTCAGAACTGCGAAAGTGACTCGATCGAGCGTTTGCTCTTCTTGTTGGATATCTATATTCATTAATATTTATAACAAACACGCACCCCTTAAAACACATCGAATCAAGCAGATTGAAAAACCTAAATGGATCGACAAAGACATAGAAAATGCAGCAAATTACCGTGATTTTTTAAAAGAACATGGTACACATGAAGAGTACAAACAACAAAGAAATAAAGTGAACTCCCTGAAACGAAAACGTAAACAACAATATTTTCAAAACCTCATTACATCTAAACAAGATTCAAAATCTATTTGGAAAGCAATTAACCAACTCACAAACAAAGACATTGCAAATAAATCCTCACAAGTTATTAATATTTCTGTAGATACACTTAATGAACATTTCTCAAAAATTGCCGATAAAGTGATTTCTTATGATCGGACAGAATCAAATGATTTAAAATTTTTGAAAGAATACTGCAATTCCAAACATATCCATGTTCATCATGCATTGCAACCAATGACTATATTGGATGTTTACTCTCAGCTACAGCATCTTAAACAAAGCGGAACACGTGACATAGATGGGCTTGATGCAAAAATTATAAAAATGGCTGCTCCAATAATCACGGATACATTAACTTTCATTTATAACATATGTATCGACCAATGCTGTTTTCCAAGTAAATTCTAACAGGCTAAAGTGATTCCTCTTTTTAAATCGGGGGATACTACAAATCCTTCAAATTACAGACCAATATCAATTCTATCAATCCTTTCGAAGCCTCTTGAAAAACATATCAATAAGCATATTCTTTTGCACTTTGAGGACAACAAATTGATACATGATAAGCAATCAGGTTTTAGGAAAAAACACTCATGTCAAACAGCGCTGATTAGCTTAGTTGACCAATGGCTAAACAACATTAATAGTAACCAGTTCTGTGCTGCTCTATTTGTTGACTTTGCTAAAGCTTTTGACCTAATTGACCATAAACTCCTTATCAAAAAGCTTGAGATTTATGGTTTGGCAACTGATTCTGTTAACATTTTGAAATCTTTCCTGTCAGACAGACAGCAAAGTACTTATCTGAATCAATCATACTCTTGTAAACAAACAGTAAGGTTTGGAGTTCCACAAGGTTCTATTCTTGGTCCTTTACTATTTTCTATCTATATTAATGACCTACCATTATTTGTTAAATGTATGTGTGAACTATTTGCAGATGATACTACAATTCATTCTAGTCACAAAGATCTAAGTGAGCTAGCAAGAGTCCTCCAAGAAAACATTGATCGATTGCTGGAATGGTCAGAACTAAACCATATGTCACTGAACCCAAATAAAACTAAATGCATGCTTCTAACCACTAGACAAAAACGACAAAATCTATCATCAAAATTTCCTAAACTACAAATACAAAATCAAGATGTAACTGAAGTTGATAACCATAAGGTTTTGGGAATAACCATTGATAATAATCTGTCTTGGTCAAAACATTTAGATACACTTTGTAAAAATACTTCTAAAAAAATATATCAGTTATCAAAAATTAAACACTTTCTAGACCTACGCACACGGAAACTGTTTTTTCAGGCATATATTCAATCAACTATTGATTATGCGTCCACAGTGTGGGACTCTGCAAGTGCAAACACTTTGAAACACTTGTGCTCTTTACATAGACGAGCTGTAAAATTAATTCTTTTATGCATCTCTCTCTATGTCTGATTACAAAAAATTAAAGATTCTTCCTATCAAATCACGATTCATCTATAACAAAGGTGTAATGATGCATAGAATTATGTCAGGGAATGCACCTACATTCATTGCCTCAAATTTCAAACTGAATAATTCAATAAAACTAAACAAATTAATTACCCCAACCCCTAGAATTGACCTTTACAAATCAAGTCTTTCTTATTCTGGCGCCTTATTGTGGAACTCCATTCCTGATTTAATTAAAATGCAATTCAGTGAAACTTCCTTCAAAGAAATGTATATGCTGTTTCTCTTGGAAACAAGTAAATAGTTATGTGATAATAATACATCATTGCTTGATATTCATAATGCATTTTGAATGTCTTTTTAACTGTTTGACATGTTAATTATATACATTGTATTGTAATTAACTTAACTTCTATTTCTTCTTGTTATTAATCGAGTTACCCTCAATGGGCGAGGGCCGGACGAAAAAAAGCATGTATATTTTGCTTATTCTGTTACCCTCGATAAATAAATAAAGTTCAAAGTTCAAAGTTCTCTCTCTCTCTCTCTCTCTCTCTCTCTCTCTCTCTCTCTCTCTCTCTCTCTCTCTTTTTCTCTCTCTCTCTCTCTCTCTCTCTCTCTCCACTCATACACATGCAACTCCCACACCCTCACTCACACACATGAATAAATTATATACTTGCACAATTTCACATTTCCAGAGCTAAATCTTGTAAACCCATTTTCTCAAAAACTATTGGGTGGATTGAAATTAAAGTACATGTATGTGTGATGGGTTCTTTATTTTCAACTTTGCCATACAATTTGAGGTACACCATCGCCTGGTTTTATGGCCTTGAAAAACAAACAGGAATGCTACAGGCCAAAAATGGTTTTACCTGAAAGAAGCGCGCAGTGCCATTGGCGAAGCCACACGCCTGAGCCTGCGAAGCAGGCGAGCCAACTAGGGGGGTCCGGGGGCATGCCCCCCCCGGACATTTGTTCAAAAAACGGTTAAAATCTGTGCAATCTGGTGCATTCTGGGCATCATTTTCAGGGCTGTAATAGTGTTGTGATCTTGTTAAAAATCCCATTTTAGCCTCCCCCCACCACCATTCAACACACCTCCAAACTGGTGAAAACAACACTACTGTGCGCTGGCTTCATTGAGACCGGCGCCCGGTCGCGTTGCGCGATATTCACACGGATCGTTTTTGCGGAAATATTTCAACTTCACCGGAATAAATTTGACTTTACCGGATTTTGAAAACGGCTTTATCGGATTTCCGGCAATTACCGGAAAAGTAGCATGCCTGACAAAATCCCCAACGAACATGACTTTGATCGTCTTTGACATGAGGATCAAGTGACCCAAACTGGCACGTCTCCCCGCCATTGTTTCTGAATTTAACCCATTGTTGATATTAAAGTTTACAGGCGCTAAAATAAATCCAAGCTTAATGCAAAGAAGCGACAATTAGAATCTATGCCAAGCGTGTCCACGTTGCTGGGATGAAAAACACATTTCTAGTTTCGGTTTTGGCTACACGCAGACTCGATCTCGAGCCAGTCGAGGTCACACTGAGCGAGTGACAGCCGGACGTGGCAATGTCGACAATGTCAATGATCTCACTCAAACTCAAAGATCTTGAACAAATTTTAAGATCTTTGCCTACATTCAGAACAGTCATAGAGCAACATACCTTGATATTTCGTCTTCGGAAAGACCGACCCGTAGCCTGACCTTTCCACCAAGGAAGGCATTCTCGCCGCCTGCTTTGGTCTGGCTTGAATGCACAAAATATAACAGAAGTTCGATGACAGTACCGCTGCACGCCATTTTTTATCTTCGAATTCGAATTTGACTGAATGCACTCAAAACTTTTGCACGAAGCCCTTCCATTGGATGAAGTTTGGCAGACTTTTGCAATTTGCCTTCTGATTGGATCTCTTTTTGTGTGTGATTGGTTCTCTTAAAGGGAAGCAGTTGCTGTCAAAATCATATTTCTAAATGTGTTGTTGCTTCCCTTCAATCGGGATTGGCTCCTTGACGAATAGATGATCATAGAGTGATACAGCTGTGAAAAATGTACGTTGAAAATAAAATGCTTTGCAATAATGCCTATCACGATCACGAAAACAAATGACGATCACGATCACGAGACTTGATTTTTTTGTCATCACGGATCACGGGCAAAGTCCCATCACGATCACAGAAATGGAAATTTCGGCAATCACGGTCACAGAAAGGTCAAAAAACGCCAATCACGATCACGATTTTAAACCCTTTGGGGCCCTCAATACAGTTCCCTTTGATCGTTGCGCAGTCTAGTCAAATAAGTTAACAGTTTTTAGGTTCACGGATGACGGGTTTGCTTAAAAAGATAGGGAGAAAAATAAAGTGTGTGTTTGTTTTGAAGCGATTGAGTCAATGAAAAGTTATTGGCAAACATAAACGGGACCCTCGACTTTGAAACTAACAAAATGTTTTCTCTTTCAAATATTTAAATTTAAATTAGAAGAAGTGTAAACTTACTAAAAGCAAGAGGAAATAAAGTTAGAACGTGTCCGGAACAGAACTCTCGAAACACAGTCGCCTTTTTTTTTTTTTTTTTTTTGTTGGGGGGGGGGGGGGGGGGCGTCACAATACGAATACAAATCCTTATGATTTAACACTGCAAAACTGAACATCTTCTGACATTATTACATAATCATATTATTTATCTAAATCCACACATCATTGCATCAGTCATTCGGTTAACGAAGGCAATTCTACAGGCAGATAGCGCGATTCTTAGGTTTAAACTGTTGACACTGATGTTATTTTCAAAGGGTGAAGAAAGAGAAAGTTTGCTTTTATTTTGTATCAGTCACGGAGGCTCATGCCATCGATTGACAACATTCACATCATCTCTATCCGGGATTGAGAAGGTATGTTCTGGAACCCAGGGTTAGTGTGGAGGAACCCAGTGCCTGAGGCACCCCAGTTCAAAAGAGACGGATTTCCTCCTCAAAGATGTTCAAAGAGTCTTGAGCCGGTCCTTAGCCGTCCACTGAAAGAGAGCTCTGTGTCTTTTGAGGCTGGTACTTCAAATTTAATGTGCTCCTAATCAGAGACCTCTCAACTTTTGTGTACTTTGCTCTAGAGTTTTAGTGTGTCGTTTATTTTGAGTCTCTCTGTCGGTGTCTCTCTGTCTTTCTGTGTGTTTGTTTGTGTGTGTTTGTTTGTGTGTGTGTGTTTGTTTTATGTGTGTGTGTGTGTGTGTGTGTGCGTGCGTGCGTGCGTACGTACGTACGTACGTGCGTGCGTGCGTGCGTGCGTGCGTGCGTGTGTGTGTGTGTGTGTGTGTGTGTTAATTCATACAGCTTATACTGTTATGTTTGACTCCAAATTCTGACTCTATCCTCTGTCTGGGCATACTGACGAACTGACACACGAAATGTGCTTCCAGTTGCGCAGACAACAGGCGAGAACGTGCAAAGTAACGAACAATTGTCACAGCAATTCTTAGACTTGCCTTGTTGCTGAATAATTCATGACATTTTTTTTTCGTGTTTTAGTTAAGGGTACTGTTCTTCCCGCGCACATAATCACGTGCATCTCCTCAGGTCTGTCCAGGCTCTGGCGTGGAATTAAAGCATGGCCACTGCAGACTCAGGCAGCACATGTTCTCACAATTCCACATTGGGGACACGCCTGTACGCCACTGTGGCATCGCAGACATGACAGTGGAACACCTCCTCCAACACTGTCCAATCCAACAGAAACTACGAGCAGAAACATGGCCTGCGGACACACCAGTTCAGGAGAAGATCTTCGGCACCCTGCGGAGTCTTCGCTGTACTGCACACTTCATCAGAAGTGGCCGGAGTCCCTGTCTGAGCGATCGAGAAGAAGAAGAAGAAGAATGAAAGCAATCTTTACCTTGGGCACATACCAGACAAATTCAGCCTGGCTGCTCTTTGTGCACATTTGTGTTTGCTGAATTGATGAAGCAAATTGACAAAGATTTCACTTTCGAAACCAATTCAACAAACATGTCCTATCATGTACAGGAAGTCAGGCTGTGGATTGTCGCCATGACGGGCGCTGTGGCGGGCCGGGTGGTAAGACGTCTGCCTCTTAATCGGAAGGTCGAGGGTTCGAATCCCGGCCGCGGCCGCCCGGTGGCTTATCCCCCTTCGTGTGTACACGCAAGCACAAGACCAAGTGCGCACGGAACAGATCCTGCAATCCATGTCAGAGCTCGGTGGGTTATAGAAACACGAAAATACGCAGCATGCTTCCTCCGAAAGCAGCGTATGGCTGCCTTCACGGCGGGGTAAAAACGATCATACACGTAAAATTCCACTCGTGCAAAAACACGAGTGTACGTGGGAGTTTCAGCCCACGAACGCAGAAGACGAAGAAGAAGAAGAAGATTATCGGCATGTGGCCAAGTGAAAGGGTGTTATCATCCCATGTAACGATCAGATCTATTGCGGGGAACGTGGATGCTTTGAAACCGAGAAGGAACGTACTTTTAGCGTCATCGTCGATAGTGCCTCTGAAACAATTTCAAGGCCTTTTCTGTCGCGTATTATTTCACATTTTATTTGAGTCATTCAACTGAGCATTAAGCTGTCATGACAATATTGATGTTTTAACACTGTTGGATGCTGACTGCTATTTTGCGTGCTGAGCGATATGTTAGAATACATCATGTTATTGGCTCCCAATGACAACAATGCGCATGACGCGAGCAAGTAAAGCGCGCTCTGTCCTGCTGGTTGATTTTGTTCAATGATTTTATTTAAAATAATCAAATATTCTGTGTGCGCTGCATTGACAGCAATGGGTTTTGGCCGGTCTGTGTGTGTGTGTGTGTGTGTGTGTGTGTGTGTGTGTGTATGTGTGTGTGTGTGTGTTCTGCCATTTCAAGAAATAAATTGGATTGGATTGGATTGGATAAGATTTACCCTCATGGAAATTCGGGCTGCTTTCTCCCCGGGGAAAGCGAGCTGCCATACATACGGCGCTACCTATATTTTTTTTTCCTGCATGCGTGTATTCATGTTTCCTGAGACTTAATGCCGTGTGAGATGGAATTTTTTTACTTTATTCCAAGTCCCACGGGTATTTGATGGACATTTTTATCTATGCCTATACAATTTTGCCAGGAAAGACCCTTTTGTCAATCGTGGGATCTTTAACGTGCACACCCCAATGTAGTGTACACGAAGGGACCTCGGTTTTTCGTCTCATCCGAAAGACTAGCACTTGAACCCACCACCTAGGTTTGGAAAGGGGGGAGAAAATTGCGACCTGACCCAGGCCTGAACACGCAACCTCTCGCTTCCGAGAGCAAGTGCGTTACCACTCGGCCACCCAATCCAATCTGTGTTCACTTTACCGACAGCGATCAACCCTTCACGAGCATTTCTGTTGCTGTCCTGCTGGCAGATTTTTCGCAGAGTTTTATTCTAATAAATCAAACAACGTTAGCTTGCTTGACGGAAACGGATTAAAGGCTATTTGCAACTAGATTCTTGATGACTTTATCTGCTGAGTGTGTAATGCCTTGGGCAGTATTGTTTTTGCATCGACAAGTTCCTATAGAGTCACTCTGATTTGATCATTTCTGCACGCTTGATATCAGTAGATCAAATTGCAAGGGAGAGCTATTTCATCATATTTTGACGTGCTATTTTTGAAGACTGAATAACACATTTTTCGCAAGCGTTTTATTTCATGAAATCTAAACTTCAGTAACAGCAATGGTTATTCGCGTTGTTTTCACCCACGTGGTTTCACGAGTGACACGTACGTCACATCGCACACCATGGCGACCTTGGTTTGGGAAGGAAAATGGCCGAAAATATTGATTTCGGTTTGATGACGCTACGTAGAAACAACATATTGAAGAAGAAAGTTTGGAGCTATTGTATTATTTTGAGAAGATGTGTCATGCATTGGTTTCATCGACAGCAAGGTTTATGGGCAGTTTCAGCTCTGTAATTTCTCGTCTGTATCATCGTCCTCTTCTTCTAAACTTCCCTTTATTCCCTCTTCGAATGCTGGTTTCAATGAAACAGTCTTGTATTGGCTGCATAAACGCAGGTGGATTCTGTTACCCCCCTTCCCGCCGTTTTGAGATGGGGTTCGAGCTTTTGGATTTATTTTAACTGTACGGTGTATGATAATCGTAAAATGAGAATGGAAACCATTGTTCAGTCAGTACTTTTTTCAAAATTCTTGTCAGGTTTCAGAAACTGCCTGCGCATTACTCTCACAGCATGTTGCTGTCTATATATTTAGATTGCATTCTTCACTTTGTTTCCCGAAGGGACATGAACATCCCTTTGTTTCTTACATCTTGCGGGCAAAATGGCTTCCGCTGTTGCAAGTTTACTCTCAGATCTGGGTCTGACACATATCTTGCCTTCGGGTCTGTCTGAGCATATTGACACGGGAAGTGCGTCTCTTGCCGCCTGAATACACAACTTACGACAACATCCATAGAGAACTATTGCGCGTCGATTTTCAGAACAATTCCGAGACTGGTGTACCGTGTTCTTGCTGGTTTCTTCACATACGTTTATCTCAGTCTAAGAAATATTTATTGGCTTAAAAACAAATGACAAAGAAGCGTCTTTGGGACATTCCCGACAACTATCGTCTTAATTATGTTTTATTCCAGTCTATCAAAAAGTGTTACAAAAATAGAAATAAAAGATTTTACTGTATTTAAAATCAAGTAAACGTCATCGACAACGAGGCCTCTGGAGTAAATTTAGTTCCATCGCCTTATTTTTTAACCTCAATTTTCAAAACAATTTATTTGAATCGACCGACCGTTAAAGCAGTTTTAACGTTGATGCCTGCTCGCTGCTAGTTTGCGTTCTCTGCAATTTCATGGAATAAATCAAACTTATATTGGCTCCATTGGCTATAACGACTCTGACACGAGCAATTCTCACACTATCCTGCTGGCAGATTTTGGCCAGCGTTTCATTCCGATAAATCAAAACGGCATTGGCTGCTTTGACAGCAATGGAGTTTGGCCTGTTGCCACGTTGTTTCCATTAGACTTTTTTTCTTCTCTCTTTTGCCTCTTCTTCTTTTTCCGTCTTCATCGTCTTATTTCAATAACGTAAACTTGATGTATTGTTTGGTTATTTACCAGGAATGCATAACCCAACAACAAACACAATTATTAATCATATTTTGTCAATAGCAAAAGTGTGTATTAGTAAGTATAGATGGTAGGCCTATATATTGATTTAAATGTAATGTTTAATTGCAAATTGGGGCTGAGACGTTTTAATATGTTGTACATGAAAATGTCACAGTGAAAAAAATCACCGAAAGCTTGTATTAGTTCATCAGACAGCGTCGTCTCACTGTGCATTGACCAGTGTCATTGTTGTGCCGCTGACGATGTTAATTACTTCAAGTTCACTATGCGCATTTAACTTCAGTAGATCATAGTTGGAATGGGTCTAATGACCGCACCGATTTGAGAGCCATTTTATTGATGTCTTGTTCGATCATGTTCTGATTTGATGAATAATTGAAGAAATGATTGTGAAGCAGATAATGTTGCAACGTTTAAGTTCAATTAATCATACCTGCGTTAATCTCTTTAAACACAGCAGATTTTTACTTTGTGCAGTGCTAATATTTCTTGATGTCTTCTCACCCAGGTGTCTGATTGTTTAGGTGTATTCAGCCACCTGCACTTATGGCAGAATGACCAAGGTCTTTTACGTGCCATTGTGATGACACGGGGGTGGGACATGGCTTCCGTCTCTGGGTCTGCACATAAAGTTGACCCGTGTCCGTCCCGGCCCGAATTCGAACCTGCGACCTTCCGATCACAAGTCCAGTGCTCTACCAACTGAGCTACCGGGCCCCCGGGAATGAAGACATTATGCGCGTTTTATTCCAGGACATCAAACCCGCATTTGCTTTGTTGTTAGCCTTGGTTTTTGGCCATCAGTATGGCTGTTGCTACTCGGCTGTTTTTGGTCTTTCTGTCCCCCTCCCCCCAGAAATCGGACCCCCCCCCCCCCCCCCCTTCCCCCGAAATTCTGATTTCAGTAACCCCAGACTTTTATTGGATTATCGACAGACAAGTTTTTGGGGCAAATAGCTTCATTGTTGGCGTTGAGACTTGATTTCTTTCTGCGCATTTCATTCCAGTAGATCATACTTGCAAGTGGTCTGCTGACAGCTTCGATTCCAGAACTATTCCAGGGACGTCTCATTCTCTCATAGTTCTGCAAACCTAATTGAGGAGATTCAAAACGTCATCATTTTTCTCTGCTCCCTACGCCCCCCCCCCCCTCCCCCCCCCCCCCCCCCCACCCCCCCACTCTCCCTATCTCGCTCCGTGTGACTCTGTCTGTCTCTGTCTCTCCCTGCCTCTGTCTTTCTTTCGGTCTCTGCTTCTCTTTCTGTTTGCACTATTTTCTATTACTAAAGTTATGCTTTGTCGGAACCGCTTCTGTTCGCTGAATTATTCTATCGTTCGCATTAGAAAAACAGAAGAGAAAGATGATAGTTTTACACTACAGTCGGTGCCAAGAGGTATGTGTTTACCTGCAGAAGGGAAAATAAAACATAAACACCGAAATACCCGGATGTATCCCCAAACGCATTACAGCCATACACCCAGACTGTCATTGTGATACTGCAATGCAGTTTGTTGTGTGATGCTGGGTTTAAGGCATGTGTTATAGACAGGTAATTACCTTTTGGTTGTCTCAGATCACCGCGATATGCAGTTTGCACCGAGTTGTTGATTCATTCGTGTGGGTTGGCGGGGGAGGGGGGGAGGCTTCTGGTACCAAGTGCTCTCTGCTTGCATTTAATTCTTCTCCCTTCATGTCCATCTCTTTGTTCTCTGTATATATATATGTTTGTTTCACTCGCTTTCTCTTTCTCCCTCTCTCTTTCTCTGTCAAAAAAGTGTAATCGTCTGTTGTATTAAAGTTTTGAATCTGAATCTGAATCTGTCTTTGTCTCTGTCACTCTGTCTGTATGTATCTGTCTGTCTCTGTCACTCTGTCTGTCTCTGTCACTCTGTCTGTATGTCTCTGTGTCACTCTGTCTGTATGTCTCTGTGTCTCTGGGTCTCTGTGTCTCTGTCTCTCTCTCTCTCTCTCTCTCTCTCTCTCTCTCTCTCTCTCTCTCTCTCTCTTAAGTCGACAAGGAATACAAACGCTTCCGGTTAACGCAAAACAACTGGCTTTTTGGGGGGTGGCACTTAGACTGAAAGCTACCGTCCTCGCAATGTCTTGATGCTCTGTCAAATGGCGGCACTCCTGCTGTGGATGTTTTCGTTCGTTATCCTTGTGGTGCAATACATCTCTGGGAATTGGTGCCCCCGTACTCTAAGTAGCAGACAGTTTCTTGCAGAATCGTCTTGGTTTGTTTGTTTGTTTGTTTGTTTGTTTGATTGGTTGAGTGAGTGATTGATTGCTTGCTTCATTGAAAGATTGATTATTTGTTTGTTTGTTTGATCGATTAATTGATATATTAATTGATTGATTGATTGATTGTTTCAGATTTTCTCTCTGTCTGTCTGTCTGTATCTCTCTCTCTCTCTCTCTCTCTCTCTCTCTCTCTCTCTCTCTCTCTCTCTCTCTCTCTCTCTCTCTCTCTCTCTCTCTCTCTCTCTCGCTCTCTCTATTTTTATGCCTCTCTTTGCTTAGTATCTCTATCTCACTATTCCCATCCCCCCCCCCCTCCCTGCGTCACTATCTTTCTCTTTCAATCTCTCCATCTCCCTAAAGGTTGTCCTTTATTGTGCTAAAACTTCGTGCGGCCAGCTTTGTGTAGTCGACTTCGCCCAGTTAAGGAAAAGGCTCAACTCTCCCCTGCTGTGTTTCCTTTCGCCTCCAATCTCCATCTCCTTCCCTCTCTCCCATTCCGCCCCCCCCCCCCCCCCCCCGCCCTCCCCTCTCAGCAAAGTGCATGCAGTTTTCAACAAAGACATCACGGATTAGACACAAAAGAACCCTTTTCGAAGCAGTTATGCTTGGAAGTACGGTAACCGTTTTCCCCCAAGTCTTTATGTTTCATCTAATTCGACACTCCCGCTGTGAACGCTTTTGTTTCATTAGGTCTGTGGCCAAAAACCAGGTTTCGGAAAGTGAAGGAGATTGTCGGTTCTCTGAAGAGCTCCTTTGTTGCTTGAGCGAGAATTCTTACACTTTTGTGTTAAAATGGGCTTGTTTTTCTTTGTGATTTTTTTCCTTTCGGTCTCGCTTTATTCCTTTGTCTGCTCGGAAGTGTTTTAATTTGTATATCCTTTGTGTTGTTTCTGGTTTTAAGATGCTTTTGAGTGTTAAGTGTTGAGACGGAAGCTTGAATAAAAGAAACGCAGAAATGAAAAGTAAAATGCACGCAAATGAGAGACTACCAAATTCTACGATAACATGCGACACGTTGCGCTGCGGGGAGAGGGGGGAGGGTGTGTGTGTGTGTTGGTGGTGGGAGCAGGGGTTGAGGCGTGTGGATGATGGTGGAGAAAAGGTCCGAACCAGCCTGATCTTGTTTACTTCCTGCATTTTGCGCTCACGTATGTGTGGGTGTGTGCAGGGCCGGACTACCGGGGGGGTTATGGGGGTTGCGCAACCCCCCCCCCCCCCCCTAGCCTAAACATGTACCTTACTTATTTAATTTTTTATTTTATTATTATTGCTTATTTTATGCCGTTTCATGCAAGGAGCGACCATTTTCCTATCTCAGAATATGACCTACCCGTCAGCCTCAGGGGGCTTCGCCCCCTGACCCCACAACGAGGGGGGGTGGGGGGTGGGTGGGTTCTAGGTTTCCGGACCCCCCCCCCCCCCAGCCAAAAAATAAAAATATTGAATGAGGTATGCATTTCTTTATTTTACATTGAGTTTCAATTTTTGGGGTATTAATCAGTGACAAAATCTGCTGCCCGAAACTGGTAATGATCATCCTCAGAATGCACCAGATTGCACCATTTTGCATCCTTTTTTTCAAAATTTTCCGGGGGGGCATGCCCCCGGACCCCCCTAGCAAGCTAGGCGCTTCGCGCCGTCGGCTCGGCGCTTCGCGCCTTCACACCCATATCTTCACAATATACTTTTGAAAAAAACAGTCATAAAATGAACTGATCCGCCCCTGCCGCCAGGGGAGACATCCCCCTGGGCCACCACTGGCAACCCCCCCCCCTCCTCTTCGCCTAGTCCGGCCCTGGTGTGTGTGTCTGCGTGTGTGTGTGTGTGTGTGTCTGTGTGTGTATGTGTGTGTGTGTGTGTGTGTGTGTGTTTGTGTCTGTGTCTGTCTGTGTGTCTGTCTGCATGTGTGTCTGTGTGTGTGTTGGTGTCTGTGTGTCTGTCTGTGTCTATATCTGAGACTGTGAGCCTGTGAGTCTGTGTGCATGGTTTTGTTCGTGTATTTTTTCAACAACAACAACAACAACAACAACAACAACAACAACAACAACAACAACAACAACAACAACAACAACAACAAAGACATCAATACAACACAAATGTCAAACATGTGAACGGTAAGCAGCCAGGCTGTTTCTGTTCGATACGTCCCGAAGTGAAACGATGCTCCTTCCCCATGTAAAATCATGGTCGCATCTGCAGTGGTGCAATAAGTTCGTTCATTTTCTGGACGGAAGGTGTCTTTAGAGTGAGTTGTAGGACTTGGCCACAAGACAATACAGCTACGTTTACGCTGAAGTTTAATCGTCTGAAATGCACTTTTCTGCAGAAAACAAAAATAATACAGAGGAATCCTCCTTTTTAAGACCTTGTTTTCTCAGATTTTCTGTTCATAACGTCTGTAAATTCACCCCCATGTTAAGACTCCCTCCTTTTTAAGACCTGGTTATCGCAGATTTGTTGAGGTCGTAAAAGGGGGAGGGGGGGGGTCCCAGGGCTCCCCAAAGTGCGCGTCCCTGCGTCCTATACGCTCTAGAAGCCGAAATCACGTACTAGAATTTCATTGAGGGGTTACCGGGACGCACTAAACCTATAAAGAGCGGGTCC
>NW_027128337.1:48785-57731 GCF_037325665.1 Littorina saxatilis
AAATGCAACCTCCAGCGTGATTTTTAGAAAAACAGGCATTTGGGGACGATGTTTGCTGTACAGCAGTCAAATGGGGACGTATGTGGCCAGAAAGTGCAGAGCTAGAATTACGTTATTGGTGCTATGAATGTTTTAGGTGTTAAAAAGTTTTTTTAAAACTTCAATGAGCGTTAAATGCCATTCTAAAGTGTCAAAACTCATTTCAGGAGGTTATTACATAAAATGCAACCTCCAGCGTGATTTTTTAGAAACAAACAGGTATTTGGGGACGATGTTTGCTGTACAGCAGTGAAATGGGGACGTCCAAAAGTGCAGAGCTCCCGCAGAGCTATATGAATGGTTTCATCACATACATGGCGCTTGGCGACATATGTTTTGAAAAATTTTACAAATCACGTTTGTGCGCCCGATATTTTCTTGTCATCTCCAAAGTCAAGGGACAAACACGAAATTCCTTGACTTTTGGGGTAGCGCGACTCTGTTAATTTTAGGAATTAAAAAAAAAAAAATTCATTACTAGGATGTCCCATCGTTGGGAAATTCCGGTCGCTTCCTCCGAGTGGAAAGCTAGCAGTGACAGAGTCGCACTACCCCAAGTCAAGGGATCTATTAGTCCTGTTTCGCCGTTATCCCAATTCGCCCCCATCCCATTTTGGCGACATTTCTCAGGCCAAGTGTCATTTTACCACCATATCATGTACCATTAGCTCCACATCCCATTTTGGCGCAATCCCGTTTCGCCGTTAGCCCATTTCGCCCCCATCCCATTTTTGCGACATTTTACAGGCCAAGTGTCATTTTACCACCATGTCGAGTACCATTAGCTCCACGTCCCATTTTGACGCAATCCCGTTTGGCCGTTATCCCATTTTGCCCCCATCCCATTTTTGCGACATTTCATAGGTTATGTGTCATTTTACATGCCATTCTAAAGTGTCAAAACTCATTTCAGGAGGTTATTACATAAAATGCAACCTCCAGCGTGATTTTTTAAAAACAAACAGGTATTTGGGGACGATGTTTGCTGTACAGCAGTGAAATGGGGACGTCCAAAAGTGCAGAGCTCCCGCAGAGCTATATGAATGGTTTCATCACATACATGGCGCTAGGCTACATATGTTGTGAAAAATTTTACAAATCACGTTTGTGCGCCCGATATTTTCTTGTCATCTCCAAAGTCAAGGGACAAACACGAAATTCCTTGACTTTTGGGGTAGCGCGACTCTGTTAATTTTAAGAATTAAAAAAAAAAACAATTCATTACTAGGATGCCCCATCGTTGGGAAATTCCGGTCGCTTCCTCCGAGTGGAAAGCAAGCAGTGACAGAGTCGCACTACCCCAAGGGATCTATTAGTTCTGTTTCGCCGTTATCCCAATTCGCCCCCATACCATTTTGGCGACATTTCTCAGGCCAAGTGTCATTTTACCACCATATCATGTACCATTAGCTCCACATCCCATTTTGGCGCAATCCCGTTTCGCCGTTAACCCATTTCGCCCCCATCCCATTTTTGCGACATTTTACAGGCCAAGTGTCATTTTACCACCATGTCATGTACCATTAGCTCCACGTCCCATTTTGGCGCAATCCCGTTTGGCCGTTAGCCCATTTCGCCCCCATCCCATTTTTGCGACATTTTACAGGCCAAGTGTCATTTTACCACCATGTCATGTACCATTAGCTCCACGTCCCATTTTGGCGCAATCCAGTTTGGCCGTTATCCCATTTTGCCCCCATCCCATTTTTGCGACATTTCATAGGCCATGTGTCATTTTACATGCCATTCTAAAGTGTCAAAACTCATTTCAGGAGGTTATTACATAAAATGCAACCTCCAGCGTGATTTTTTAGAAACAAACAGGTATTTGGGGACGATGTTTGCTGTACAGCAGTGAAATGGGGACGTCCAAAAGTGCAGAGCTCCCGCAGAGCTATATGAATGGTTTCATCACATACATGGCGGTAGGCGACATATGTTGTGAAAAATTTTACAAATCACGTTTGTGCGCCCGATATTTTCTTGTCATCTCCAAAGTCAAGGGACAAACACGAAATTCCTTGACTTTTGGGGTAGCGCGACTCTGTTAATTTTAGGAATTAAAAAAAAAAAAATTCATTACTAGGATGTCCCATCGTTGGGAAATTCTGGTCGCTTCCTCCGAGTGGAAAGATAGCAGTGACAGAGTCGCACTACCCCAAGTCAAGGGATCTATTAGTCCTGTTTCGCCGTTATCCCAATTCGCCCCCATCCCATTTTGGCGACATTTCTCAGGCCAAGTGTCATTTTACCACCATATCATGTACCATTAGCTCCACATCCCATTTTGGCGCAATCCCGTTTCGCCGTTAACCCATTTCGCCCCATCCCATTTTTGCGACATTTTACAGGCCAAGTGTCATTTTACCACCATGTCATGTACCATTAGCTCCACGTCCCATTTTGGCGCAATCCCGTTTGGCCGTTATCCCATTTTGCCCCCATCCCATTTTTGCGACCTTTTATAGGCCATGTGTCATTTTACATGCCATTCTAAAGTGTCAAAACTCATTTCAGGAGGTTATTACATAAAATGCAACCTCCAGCGTGATTGTTTAGAAACAAACAGGTATTTGGGGACGATGTTTGCTGTACAGCAGTGAAATGGGGACGTCCAAAAGTGCAGAGCTCCCGCAGAGCTATATGAATGGTTTCATCACATACATGGCGCTAGGCGACATATGTTGTGAAAAATTTTACAAATCACGTTTGTGCGCCCGATATTTTCTTGTCATCTCCAAAGTCAAGGGACAAACACGAAATTCCTTGACTTTTGGGGTAGCGCGACTCTGTTAATTTTAAGAATTAAAAAAAAAAAAAAAAATTCATTACTAGGATGTCCCATCGTTGGGAAATTCCGGTCGCTTCCTCCGAGTGAAAAGCTAGCAGTGACAGAGTCGCACTACCCCAAGTCAAGGGATCTATTAGTCCTGTTTCGCCGTTATCCCAATTCGCCCCCATCCCATTTTGGCGACATTTCTCAGGCCAAGTGTCATTTTACCACCATATCATGTACCATTAGCTCCACATCCCATTTTGGCGCAATCCCGTTTCGCCGTTAGCCCATTTCGCCCTCATCCCATTTTTGCGACATTTTACAGGCCAAGTGTCGTTTTACCACCATGTCATGTACCATTAGCTCCACTTCCCATTTTGGCGCAATCCCGTTTGGCCGTTATCCCATTTTGCCCCCATCCCATTTTTGCGACATTTCATAGGCCATGTGTCATTTTACCAGCGTGTCAAACCACTAGCGCCACATTCCATTTTGTCGCCATGCCGTTTTGCCGTCATCCCATTTTGCCGCCATCTCTATTTTGCGACATTTTGGATTGTGGCAAAAATGGAATTTGGCGTAAACGGAATGTCTTCCTAGTTGAATAACGCAGTATAGTAGTATAGTGAGGCTTGGCAAGAAGAATAAATAAAAAATGTGATGGCGGCCAAATGGGATGGTGTCAAAATGGGATGTCGCGCTATTGTTATGACATGTTAGTAAAATGCCCTGTCACGTAGTCTCAATCCAAATTGGAAATCCATAGCATCATCATTATAATCATCCTCATCTCATTAATCATCCAAAATTATAAATTTTATAAAATGACGCTTGGCTTGTGAAATGTCGCGAAAATGGGATGGGGAAAAAAATGGGACGGCGGCAAAATGGGATTGCACCAAAATGGGATGTGGATCAGCCACTAGATTTCCAATTTTAAAGTCTTAGGTATGACCCGGTGTGACGTTTTCATCTTTCGCCGTGTTGATATTTCGATTTTCGGCCTCGTTGATCTAGTATAAACTCTACACTGAACAAAAAAAACACCCTTCGATAATACTGATGAGCGACCTTGTGTACCTTACATTCATGGGGCCAAATTTGTCCAACCAATTATTTTATTTAACTTAGAAATTTGATTCATCCTAAAATGTTTCCCTTCTTACTCAAGGGACGTAACCACTCGGTACACGTTTTCGAAGAATTCGATTTTGGGAGTGAAATCTATTTAATTTCACAACCAATTTTTTTCACATGCAAGAAACTGACATGCTTTTCGTCCATAAATAATTTCTCTTCTTAATTTTATCAGGAAACAACATTTCGGTCTCGAGTAAATATCGAGGGGGAAATATGTACACAGGCGAAAGATGAAATCGTGACACCGGCCGAGGTTCGAACCCACGACCTCCCGATCATGGGGCGGACGCCTTACCACTAGGCTAATCGTGCCGGTTTACCCTTGAGTGACAGACGGACAGACAAAAGAATATACAGACAGACCGTAATTAACACAAACACACACACTCAGCAGAGCAAAGCGGTATAACACACAAACTCAGCAGAGCAAGGCAGTATTACACACACAGACTCTGCAGAGCAACTAAGTCGGTGACACACAGACACAGGTATTTGGGGACGATGTTTGCTGTACAGCAGTGAAATGGGGACGTCCAAAAACCGATAGCTCTGCGCTGTGCTATGAATGGTTTCATCAGTTACATATGGCGCTAGGCGACATAAGAGTATTTCCAATCCAGTCAGTAGCTAGCATTCACGACCCTGACAACGGATGGTTTGAGTCTGATTTATGAGAATGAGAATGAGGGAGAGAGAATTGTATTAAATTGAATTGAATTAAATTGAATTGAATTTATCTTTCTCTTAACACTGTAACAGAACAAGAAATGCTAAAATGTTTTTTTTCATCCCGCCCTCGCCCATTGAGTTGAAATAGAAGTTAACCACATTATGTTTGAAAATGTTCCCAGTGCTTTATGTACAATAATGTTTCAATACAATCATAGTGTATTAACATTTTACCAGTATCAGCTGCAAAATAGAAGTAGTGCTTTACAAGTTTCGAAAGAGAAACAGCATGTAATGATACGTAAATGGTGTACAGCAGTGAATTGGGGACTGTTTCCCAAACAGCAGTCAGATGGGGTCTGGTTGTTGTACAGCAGTCATTTGGAGGCACAAGCTAAAACTGCTTCAGAGATGTGTGTTTTTCATTGGCTTTGATCTCCGCTGAGAGGGAGAGAGTCAGAAAGAGCGACAGAGACAGATAGACAGAGACAGAGAGACAGACCGAGACAACAAAGGAGAGGTTAAGGACACCCCCTTACCCTTGAGTGACAGACGGACAGACAAAAGAATATACAGACAGACAGACCGTAATTAACACAAACACACTCAGCAGAGCAAAGCGGTATAACACAAACTCTGCAGCAAGGCAGTATTACACACACACACACACACACACACACACTCTGCAGAGCAACTAAGTCGGTGACACACAGACACAGGTATTTGGGGACGATGTTTGCTGTACAGCAGTGAAATGGGGACGCTGTGCTTGTTTGTTTGTTTGTTTGCTTAACGCCCAGCCGACCATGAAGGGCCAAATCAGGGCGGTGCTGCTTTGACATATAACGTGCGCCACACACAAGACAGAAGTCGCAGCACAGGCTTCATGTCTTACCCAGTCACATTATTCTGACACCGGACCAACCAGTCCTAGCACTAACCCCATAATGCCAGACGCCAGGCGGAGCAGCCACTAGATTGCCAATTTTAAAGTCTTAGGTATGACCTGGCCCGGGTTCGAACCCACGACCTCCCGATCACGGGGCGGACGCCTTACCACTAGGCCAACCGTGCCGCTGCGCTGTGAATGGTTTCATCAGTTACATGGAGCTAGGCGACATAAGAGTATCTCCAATCCAGTCAGTAGCATTTACGACCTTGACAACGGATGGTTTGAGTTTGTTTGTTTGTTTGCTTAACGCCCAGCCGACCACGAAGGGCCATATCAGGGCGGTGCTGCTTTGACATATAATGTGCGCCACACACAAGACAGAAGTCGCAGCACAGGCTTCATGTCTCACCCAGTCACATTATTCTGACACCGGACCAACCAGTCCTAGCACTAACCCCATAATGCCAGACGCCAGGCGGAGCAGCCACTAGATTGCCAATTTTAAAGTCTTAGGTATGACCCGGCCGGGTTTCGAACCCACGACCTCCCGATCACGGGGCGGACGCCTTACCACTAGGCCACCGTGCCGGTATGGTTTGAGTTTTATTTATGAGAACGAGAATGAGGGAGAGATGATTGTATTGAATTGAATTGAATTAAATTGAATTGAATTGATCTACATCTTAACACTGTAACAGAATAGGAAATGCTAAACTACTTTTTTTTTTCATCCCGCCCTCGCTCATTGAGGTGAAATAGAAGTTAACCACATTATGTTTGAAAATGTTTCCAGTGCATTATGTACAATAATGTTTTAATACAATCATAGAGTATTAACGTTTTACCAGTATCAGCTGCAAAATATAGTAGTAGTGCTTTACAAGTTTTGCAAGAGAAGCAGCATGTAATGATACGTAAATGTGATACAACAGCGATCAAAGTTCAAGTCTGAAGGTAGGCTCTGAGAAGTGTAACCAGTGCATGCAAATCCTTGGCGATATGATTTATCTCAATAAGGTACAGTGTTCGTCGCACATCCGCAGGCTCCTCAATAAATGCCAGTCGTTCTGATTCATCATAACTCATGTCTGCTTTGTCCCTGAATAACGTCCAGTACAATGTTTCAGCTTTGGTACAATCGTAGGTGAACATGAAGTCATCTGATTTTGCAAGCAGCTGTTTGGATGAAGCATTGTACACCATTCTAATCACTTTCTTTCGTGTTCTGGGGTTCGTAGTAATTTCTAAAGCAAGTGCTTTTACTTCCCCTAGACTGTACTCCCTTTCCAAAGCATCCTTTTCAGCTTTAGTCAACTGCTTTTCCACTGGTTCCTCTGTATCACTCTCTGACGTAAAATATCTGTCCTTGTCACTGTCAGTGGCCACGCATGTGGAGTCAACGGATTGCTGCAAGGCAGGTTCCGTCAGCTTGGATGGAATGTGGCTCCGTGATTCACGTGCTTCAATGTTCACAACACAGCTTGCCTCGCTGTCAATGCGTTCGCCGGCGTGTAGTCTCATTTTCTGTTTGTGCCTAACGTCGGGAACTTTGTCGTACGTGTTTGTGTGAATTATGCCTGATGTTGTGCTGGCATGATTTCGCAGATGATCGATCAGCTGTATCAACAGAAGAAACGCATACCTCTTTGCTGTTAAATTGTTGGGATCATTGTCTGTCACGTCTGAGCTGCGAAGGGTTTTGTTTACGTTGCGTTGACTAGCTCGGCAAATGGCGGCCTGTTGGTTCTCTGTGCTGAGCAGTTGAAGTGTGACTGTGGCTCCTTCTCCTTCTCCGGTGACTTTCCAGTACTTGACATAGTGGTCAGCTGGCAGGCCTGTCAAGGTAGCTTCCACAGCAGTTGGTAGTCCAACGACAGGCATTTTCTTCACTTGTTCAAGTAAATTGCTGGAGCGAAAAATGTGTGCTGCCGGAGGGACAGATAGAGAGAGAGAGAGAGAGAGAGAGAAAGAGAGGAGAGAGAGGAGAAAAGAGAGAGAGAGAGACAATGACAATGACAATTCTTTATTTAACGAGGGTAGTAGATTAAGCAGTGGTCTGCTTTTTTACATCCAGCCCTCGCCCTAAAGAGGGACTAACTAAAAAAATGAAATAAAAAATACAAGATAAAAATTAGAAAATAGATAACTAAAATTCTACATTTTAACAGATAACTAAAGTGAAAACACATTATACATATGTACACAAAATGCATTGCATTGAGGTAAATTGCGAGTTGATTGATGTGAATTAAGTGGTATAGTGCAGCTTGCACTTTCTCAACATCATGCTCTAATCCATACATTACATTTTTAAAGAAAATCAATCAAACAAGCAAGACATTGCCAAGATCATCACACATCTAAATACATGTAGTGGTTGGTTTGTAAGTCCCTTCATTCGAAAAGGGTTTGTGTACATTATACCAATAAAGAGGAGAGGGGCATGTTTAATACAAAAATTGTATTTGTAATTGTAGAGAGAGAGAGAGTGAGAGTTGGGGTAATTAAATAAGAGAGAAAGACAGAGACAGAGTGAGAGAGACGGACAAACAGACGGACAGACATACGGACAGACAGTAACCTGCGAGAGAGAGGAAGACAGACAGATAGGCACACAGTCAAAAACCGAAAAAAAAATCATAGAAAGAGATAGAGATAAAAGACACAATTGCAACAGCTCTGCAGATTTCTTTCCTACGTGTTTGTTTTTAAAACAATCTGACAGAGAAAAGAGAACAAAACAGAGAGAGAGTAGAAAAGAGAAAGTGTGTAGAGAGAGAGAGAGGAGAGAGAGAGAGCAGAGAGAGAGAGAGAGGAGAGGTGAGAGAGAAGAGAGAGAGAGAGAGAGAGAGAGAGAGAGAGAGATGACGATGATGATTTAACGTTGTTATACAATGAATAGGGTTAGAGGCTATCACGCAGCAAACTCTCAAAGAGAGGGAAATAAAGAGATATATCATCATCATCATCATCATCATCATCATCATCATCATCATCATCATCATCATCATCATCATCATCGACATCGGCATCGGTATTGGGATCGGCATCGTCACCTACATGTGTTTTCATGTTTTTTGTTTGTTTGTCGGCTTGTCTAGTCTGTTCTGTCTCTGTCTCAGTCTCGCGTGTTGTCTGTCTGTCGTCTGTCTGTCTGTCTGTCTGTCTGTCACGGCTTGGGGTCTCTGTTTAATTTCGTCTGTTTTCCGTTGTTGCATCTTATTTGCATAAGGCCAAAAAAAAATAATAGGTGTGGTTACGGTACATAGCCCAAATAAATAGGTAGGAAGGTAGGCAATAACTTTTTTTTTTTTTTTTACTTTTTTTTCTAATGTGTACAAATTAAACCTACTTGACAGGGAAATAAGTGTGCGACTCGGGCGCTTTCGCTTTCATTGCGTTTTCTGCACTCGTTTACTTGGTTTTTTTG
>NW_027128338.1:0-10573 GCF_037325665.1 Littorina saxatilis
CCAGAGTTGCCTGACCTGGCTCGATTGACGCCATGATAATGATCGGAAGAATGTTACGTGTGCGGATAAAGCGCACAGAGCCTGTCGATGCTTTCCATTCCGTTCGTAACAACTATCTTTCCCAATTCCCATTAATCAGAACCGACTGTCGAGAGTTGTAGCGTTGTGGCCAAATAGTACTCTCTCATTTTGCCTGTCTTTTGACGTGACAGTCATTGTTTTGAAAATGCCACGTGTCATGCGTGAAACTGAGCTGGTGTCTACAAGCGGGAGTTAGATTGGAACACACAAATTGATTTTTTCAAATTACAAGTACTTGCACTTCGGATTTTCTGACGCTGTCGGTAGGAACGTGATGGATGTTGCGATAACTCGTACAGTACTGAGAAGTAAAAATCCAAATGGTTAGGCCAAAAAAAAAAATTGTCTGTTTAGGGTAACCCGACCGACCCTATCGATTTGGCGCCGACCCAAAAACTTTTTTTTGATTTCAAAAAAAAAAGAAAAAAAAAAGAGGTAAAAATGCTAAAAAGAGACATTTGGCGTTTCTTTCTCTCCCTTTCTCTCTGTTTTATTTATACGTTAGTTTTGAAACATAAATTCATCAAATATAAGAAGTGAATGTTCAGCCAACATAGCATTTACACCAACAACAAACAAAAAAAAAAACCAAACAAAAAAAAACAACCTTTACCTACCTACCGACCCTACTTTTTTTGGTCATGTTACCCTAAACAGACAATTTTTTTTGTTGGCCTAATATCGATGTTTTGCTTCATCCGCCCACCACCCACCCTCTCCCACCCCTCTCCCACCCCTCTCCCGCCCCCATTCCATCTCTCCGTGACTCTTATTTTTCTTTCTATGTAGATCCCACCACTCTCTTTCTATGTCCATCAACCTTATCCTTTAGAAATTAACTGTCTTCGTCTGTCTGTGTCTGTCCCAGTTCTGTCTGTCTGCCTGTCAGTCCGTCAAGTCTGTCTATCTGTTTGTCTGTCTATCTGTCTGTCTGTCTGTCTGTCTCTCTCGCTTCTCTCTCTCTCTCTCTCTCTCTCTCTCTCTCTCTCTCTCTCTCTTACCTTCCCCTTCCTTCCTTCCTTCCTTCATTCCTTCCCTTTTCCCAATAATCTTGCACGCATAGTTTTACCGTAAAATGCGAAGTACAATGGCCTAAGCACTTATCATCGAACCAGCTTTAGATAATTGTCATCTCAAGATAACCCGTGCATACACTGTACCTATACTTTCAAAGTATCAGGTATGTCTTTCTTCCTCTTTCTCACGGCATTGTGTTTTGGATTTACGCACACAAACACCGTACGAGCAGTCCCTGCAACAGAAACAGTAGAAACGGTAGACCATATGATTACCGTGTTGTTCTAACACCAGATGATTTAGTGTTGGTGTAATTTTGTAAAACGTAGGTACTGTTATTAGTTAGTCTGTCTCGTGTTCTCTCGCGTTACGAGAGTCACGGTGATCTTGGCACGGGGTTCACTATTCTCGAGACTTTTGACGTACATATTATATAGTCCAGGCATCTTAGCCACTTTAGTGAAGGGAACGTTGAAGTGACAATGACTAGGTTTAAAATGTCCCTTATCAGAAAGTTCAACCTCAGTCCTTTGATGTTTATTAAACACATTTTCATATAAAGTTGGCGCTTCATATGGAAAAGTGGCTTTGAAATTGACCCTAATCCTTCTTTGGGCTCTGTAAATGTCGTTTGGGGCTATGGTTGTAAAACGGTATCTACTGGTCACCCCAATGTATAAACTGAAAACTCTTTCTGCACCAGAACACGCAGAAAGGATTGTATCTGCCTGATGTCTGATGCTTTTCAAAATCCCCAACCACTAACACCTTCAAAACGGACATTAACTGACACTGTTGTTTTTCCCTATATAATCCTTACTATTTTTCCGAGACGTCGTCGTGTTGTGTATTTAGCTTGCCACAACCTCATACATGGTCCTAAAAATTAAAGTTGAAGAAAATACTAAAGATAAATGAACAAGCTGACGCAGTGTCATTCGCACCGTGAATCCCCCCATGGGAACATACTAAAGTCTGGTTCCAAATAGGCTCAATTTCCTTCTATTTCTTTGTATTTCTGCCTCGTAGGGGTAGGGGTGTTCAAACCAAAGGCACCTTTAAACCAAAATTCAAATCACACATCTTACAATACTAAGACACTCAGCAGTGAAAGGGTGTCTGCTGGTAAAGTATTCCAAACAATCCTAAAAGTACTTCACTACTAAACGTGCTTTTAAAAAGAGCCGTTATTTTCCCCTCTATAATCAGTATTGTGTTTTCTGCGAACATGTAGTCTATTTAGATGGTTGTCATGTGCACATGAGTTGCTAAAGCGTTTTCAGTTGGGCATATGTCGAAAAGCAAAGAATTAGCCCTTTGAAAACCATCAGAACTGTCACACAAAAATAACATTTACCTATCTCACCAACTGACCAAACATAGGGCTTTTCCTTATGTATTATGTATTGTCGTGTTTTTTGTAGCATACTTGTGAAAACAGCCACCACTGTTGTAAATGATACTTTAAAGAGCATTATTTCATTTTTACAGTTGAAGGACAACCTGGACTGCCGTATATTACAGCTGTTTTACAATCAGCCAAAATTTTCTTAACAAACGTATGTTAAGAACAACTCCCATAGTGAAATTGAAGGAAAACAAAGTGAAAACCCCCCTGCCATAGAGGAGCTAAAGAATCAACAATAAACGACTGCATGGATAGCTTGATGCACGAATGCATTGCGGACATGTTTGTCTCCAACCAAGAGAAAGTTCCAAAAAATCCCTTTTGTGCTTCTTATTATACAGTGACGTCAAAGACAGCCTTTTCTGCTGTTCATACATTCAGGGGTTATGTTTACACTAAACGACGTAGTTGTAGCCATACTGCCATCCATATTTATTTTTTCCTTGCGAGCAGTCACAGGGTGTTTGTGCTGTCTGCCAACCGTTAGATGACCCCGCCCAAGTCTGTTAAGGGACCGTTTGACCGTTATAGAACGCGTCTTTTTGATTTTTTGGCACATTTGGAAACGGTTGATTTTTATCCCTACCTTTGTTTTCAAACATTATATAGGAATGTTTTGTGAACAACGGATAATAGCCGCTACTCGCATGTGTAGCAAAAGTGAGCGTACATACTCACCCTGGTCGTCCAGCCGTTGTCCGTTGCCCGTCTTTATCTGTCTGTACTGAACATTACCTTTGGATTTTTCTCGAACGCTATGAAGTGAAGAAACACCAAATGTTGCAAAATGTTGTATGATCCCAAGAGCTCAAAAAAGATACTTGAGAACCTTGACCTTACCTTAAGGTCAAGGTCACAGGGAGAATGAATGTGGTCTAAAAACTGCAAAATTTCACACTGTGCCAGTTTTCTGGAAAACAAATTAAAAACAGCGGGCTTAGTTTTGTATGGTATACAAGAAAAAGAAAGCCTTATCTTCTGATACCATTTTGGTTGACCTCGCTTCAATGTCAAGGTCAGAGGAGCCCTTCAAAGTTGAATTGTAGACATATTTTGATGTGAGCTTGCCCCTTTAACTTTACTATGGACGATATCTCTTACAAACTTAAACACTGAGTGGGGCGTTTGTTAGAATTTCATAGTGAGCCACATCTGGTCACATATCGTTAGGGTCAAGGTCACATTGACCCCTATGAAAAATGTGACCAAGCCGGGTAAAGAAATCCATGTGTCTTGGTAAAAAATCTTAACAAAGCAAAGCCCATGCGACTCTCATGCTTGACCTTTGTCTTAAAGTGACCTTGACCTTCAGGTGACCTTGAAGGTGAAGGTCTAACAACTGAAGCTGGCAAGGACATTGTACACTATTAGAACTGGTTTACAGATTTTTCCTACCAAATTACACATGACCTTTGGCCAAGGTCAAGATCATCAAAGGTCACACATCACAAGGCTATTAATTCAAGACATAGGAAGCATAAACATACTTATTGGCACTTTCTACAAAGAGACATTGTCACTTTTAGTGATTCAATTGCCCGTTTCAGTCACATTTCATAAGGGGCAAAGTGACCTTGACCTTGATGATATGTGACTAAATGTGGCTCAATATCAGTATATAACATGTGCCCCACACAATTATGAAGTTTGAAAGATTTTTTTCATAGTTCAGGGTCAAGGTCACTTCAAAACATGTATACAATTCAACTTTGAAGGACTCCTGTGACCTTGACATTGAAGCGAGGTCAACCAAAATGGTATCAGAAGATAAGGCTTTCTTTTTCTTGTATACCATACAAAACTAAGCCCGCTGTTTTTAATTTGTTTTCCAGAAAACTGGCACAATGTGAAATTTTGCAGTTTTTAGACCACATTCATTCTCCCTGTGACCTTGACCTTAAGGTAAGGTCAAGGTTCTCAAGTATCTTTTTTGAGCTCTTGGGATCATACAACATTTTGCAACATTTGGTGTTTCTTCACTTCATAGCGTTCGAGAAAAATCCAAAGGTAATGATTTGTACAGACAGATGAAGACGGGCAACGGACAACGGCTGTACGACCAGGGTGAGTATGTACGCTCACTTTTGCTACACATGCGAGTAGCGGCTATTATCCGTTGTTCACAAAACATTCCTATATAATGTTTGGAAACAATGGTAGGGATAAAAATCAACCGTTTCCAAATGTGCTAAAAAATCAAAAAGACGCGTTCTATAACGGTCAAACGGTCCCTTAACAGACTTGGGCGGGGTCGTCTGACGGTTGGCAGACAGCACAAACACCCTGTGACTGCTCGCAAGGAAAAAATAAATCTGGATGGCAGTATGGCTACAACTACGTCGTTTAGTGTAACCATAACCCCTGAATGTATGAACAGCAGAAAAGGCTGTCTTTGACGTCACTGTATAATAAGAAGCACAAAAGGGATTTTTTGGAACTTTCTCTTGGTTGGGGACAACCATGTCCGCAATGCATTCGTGCATCAAGCTATCCATGCAGTCGTTTATTGTTGATTCTTTAGCTCCTCTATGGCAGGGGGGTTTTCACTTTGTTTTCCTTCAATTTCACTATGGGAGTTGTTCTTAACATACGTTTGTTAAGAAAATTTTGGCTGATTGTAAAACAGCTGTAATATACGGCAGTCCAGGTTGTCCTTCAACTGTAAAAATGAAATAATGCTCTTTAAAGTATCATTTACAACAGTGGTGGCTGTTTTCACAAGTATGCTACAAAAAACACGACAATACATAATACATAAGGAAAAGCCCTATGTTTGGTCAGTTGGTGAGATAGGTAAATGTTATTTTTGTGTGACAGTTCTGATGGTTTTCAAAGGGCTAATTCTTTGCTTTTCGACATATGCCCAACTGAAAACGCTTTAGCAACTCATGTGCACATGACAACCATCTAAATAGACTACATGTTCGCAGAAAACACAATACTGATTATAGAGGGAAAAATAACGGCTCTTTTTAAAAGCACGTTTAGTAGTGAAGTACTTTTAGGATTGTTTGGAATTTTTTACCAGCAGACACCCTTTCACTGCTGAGTGTCTTAGTATTGTAAGATGTGTGATTTGAATTTTGGTTTAAAGGTGCCTTTGGTTTGAACACCCCTACCCCTACGAGGCAGAAATACAAAGAAATAGAAGGAAATTGAGCCTATTTGGAACCAGACTTTAGTATGTTCCCATGGGGGGATTCACGGTGCGAATGACACTGCGTCAGCTTGTTCATTTATCTTTAGTATTTTCTTCAACTTTAACTTTTAGGACCATGTATGAGGTTGTGGCAAGCTAAATACACAACAGGACGACGTCTCGGAAAAATAGTAAGGATTATATAGGGAAAAACAACAGTGTCAGTTAATGTCCGTTTTGAAGGTGTTAGTGGTTGGGGATTTTGAAAAGCATCAGACATCAGGCAGATACAATCCTTTCTGCGTGTTCTGGTGCAGAAAGAGTTTTCAGTTTATACATTGGGGTGACCAGTAGATACCGTTTTACAACCATAGCCCCAAACGACATTTACAGAGCCCAAAGAAGGATTAGGGTCAATTTCAAAGCCACTTTTCCATATGAAGCGCCAACTTTATATGAAAATGTGTTTAATAAACATCAAAGGACTGAGGTTGAACTTTCTGATAAGGGACATTTTAAACCTAGTCATTGTCACTTCAACGTTGTTCTCTAATATGCTTGGACTAATACGGTAACGACCTCCGTAAAGGACAATGCTCTTACATACTGCTCTGGCGAAATAAACAAATTTACGACAAGCAGCAGCAGCAGCAGCAACTAGAACAAGTCGCGTAAGGCGAAAATAAAACATTTAGTCAAGCTCAGTCGAACTCACAGAATGAAATTGAACGCATTGCATTTTTTTGCCGCAAGACCGTACACTCGTAGCATCGTCTGTCCACCGCTCGTGGCAAAGGCAGTGAAATTAACCATCCAGAAAAGCGCAGTAGCGGTTGCGCTGAGGAGGATAGCACGCTTTTCTATATCTCTATTCTTTTTAACTCTCTGAACGTGTTTTTAATCCAAACATATCATATCTATATGTTTTTGGAATCAGGAACGAACATGGAATAAGGTGAAATGGTTTTTAAATCGATTTTGAAAATTTGATTTTAATCATAATTTTTATATTTTTTTCTTTTCAGAGCTTGTTTTTAATCCGAATATAACATATTTATATGTTTTTGGAATCAGAAAATGATGAACAATACGATAAACGTAATTTTGGATCGTTTTATAAAATAATAATTTTAATTACAATTTTCAGATTTTTAATGACCAAAGTCATTAATTAATTTTTAAGCCTCCAAGCTGAAATGCAATACCAAAGTTTGGCCTTTGTCGAAGATTGCTTGGCCAAAATTTTAATCAATTTGATTGAAAAATGAGGGTGTGATAGTGACGCCTCAACTTTTAAAAAATGCCGGTTATGACGTCATCAAAGCCATTTATCGAAAAAAAAGGTCTGGGGATATCATTCCCAGGAACTCTCATGTAAAATGTCATAAAGATCGGTTCAGTAGTTTACTCTGAATCGCTCTACACACACACACACACACACACACACACACACACACACACACACACACACACACACATACACCACGACCCTCGTCTCGATTCCCCCCTCTATGTTAAAACATTAGTCAAAAACTTGACTAAATGTATCAAGTCGCGTAAGGCGAAATTACTACATTTAGTCAAGCTGTGGAACTCACAGAATGAAACTGAACGCACTGCATTTTTTTCACAATGACAGTAGTCCGCCGCTCGTGCAAAACGCAGTGAAACTGACGAGCCTGTTTAGCGCGGTAGTGGTTTCGCTGTGCTGCATAGTACTCTTTTCTGTACCTATCTTCGTTTTAACTTAATGAGCGTGTTTTTAATCCAAACATATCATATCTATATGTTTTTGGAATCAGCAACCCACATGGAATAAGATGAAATTGTTTCTAAATCGATTTCGGAATTTTAATTTTGATCATAGTTTTTATATTTTTAATTTTCAGAGCTTGTTTTTAATCCAAATATAAAATATGTATATGTTTTTGAAATCAAGAAATTCTGAAGAATAAGATGAACGTAAATTTGGATCGTTTTATTAAAAACAAAAAATTACAATTTTTTTGATTTTTAATGACCAAAGTCATTAATTAATTTTTAAGCCACCAAACTAAAATGCAATACCGAAGTCCATCCTTCGTCGAAGATTGCTTGGCCCACATTTCAATCAATTTGATTGAAAAATGAGGGTGTGACAGTGCTGCCTCAACTTTTACAAAAAGCCGGATATGACGTCATCAAAGACATTTATCGAAAAAAGGAGAAACAAAAATCTGGGGGTATTATACCCAGGAACTCTCATGAAAAATGTCATAAAGATCGGTCCAGTAGTTTACTCTGAATTGCTCTACACACACACACAGACAGACACACACACACACACACATACACCACGACCCTCGTCTCGATTCCCCCCTCTACGTTAAAACATTTAGTCAAAACTTGACTAAATGTAATAAAAGCAAGAACAGCAACAGCAAAGCCGAGTATTAAAACCACCACCACCACCGTCACCACCACGACCACGACTACCATAGACCATACTAACATGACCACCACTACCACTACCACCTCTACGACGGCGGCGGCGACGAGGATGACGACAACCACGACAACGACGAAAACAATCACCATCATAACCGTATCTACTACTACTGCTACTCAGTAAAACTACTGCTACTATTACTCTACAAAAAGAATAAAAGCACGAACATGAACAGAAACAACAGTGACAACAACACAAGCAAACTATATACGTTCCATACAAAAATGACCTTCAGATACGTGTAGGCGCACAACTCTGTCCCAACAAATCATTACACAGCATAATTATACCATCTGGTGTTAAAACATAAAAAGTACATGCATATTTAACACCATCTGATAATAATGACTCATCAAGCAGATAATGACGTCGCACTACTTGCAAGGTTAACAACCTTGAGCTTGTTGTAAATATCCTTCTATACATTATAGGTGGGTGGGAGGGAGAGAGAGAGAGAGAGAGAGAGAGAGAGAGAGAGAGAGAGAGAGAGAGAGAGAGAGAGAGAGAGGGTGGGGGTGGGGGGGGGGGGGGGCGTAGGTGTGCTCAGTTTAGGAAGGGTACGCAAATCATATCATTATGTAACGAGTGCGCTTTCAGTTGTCTGAACCCAAATCCTTTTTTGTTTTAGGACTTTCAACAGCAGTTGCTTTATTTTTCCACCGTATGTTACATATAATTATCACAATTACATGTTGCATATAAACTCAGAGGCAAAAGAAACGCAAATGCTGCAGTGAAGATGGGTTACCCATGAATTTTAATGTCGAATTAATTATTTCGGGTTAACAATAACAAGGAAACGAATTGACCGATACAAAAACCATACGGAAAAGTGTATTGGGATGAGAGCATGACGTGCCATGTTCCACTGAACACTGTTTGAAGACTGTTGAAAGTCAATAGCGTGTTGCTCCTCCCTGGGCGTTGATGACTGTGGCGCACCTCCGGTACATGGAGAGGACGAGGTGATTAATTTGCTGCTGAGGGACCTGAGCCCACACCTGGGTCACGGCAGCACGCAGTTCTGCTGCTGTGCGGGGTCTCCGGGCAAGGGCATTAATCCTTCTTTGCATGATGTCCCAAAAGTGTTCGATTGGGTTGAGATCCGGAGATCGAGCAGGATGAGGCAGAATGTTCACGCTGTAGTGACGCAACCTGTCCTCGGTAGCACGTGCAGTATGGGGACGGGCATTGTCTTGCTGGAACAGGCAGTTCCGGTACCTCTGGACAAATGGAACCACATAGGGACGCAGGACTTGATTGATGTAGCGGTCTGCATTGACACCATTCCCACGACCGTGGCCGACGTTCTGAAAGACGACAGGTCCCACTTGCTAATTGACACCAATGGCGCCCCATATCATGACGCTGGCACCTCCCCATCGATCATGCTGCAGGATGTTATTGTTAGCAAACCGCTGTCCAGGTCTTCGCCAGATCCGGACACGCCCATCGCCAGGTTCCAGGCAAAAGCGCTTCTCGTCCGAAAAAAGAACCCTCCGCCAGTCCCGATGGCGCCAGTGGGCATGCTGCTGGGCCCAGGCTAGACGATCCAGGCGATGCAGAGCTGTCAAGACAGGACGTCGAGCAGGACGCCGATTTACCAGGTTCTGCCCACCTAGGCGTCGGCGTAGAGTTCTGGCACTGACGGGTTGTCCATGCACCCCAAATGTGTTACGGGCTGTGTTGGCCGCAGTTTCGAATGCATCTCGCTGGTGTTGATGGACAAGATGGCGATCTTGTCGGGCTGTTGTTACCCGGGGTCTGCCACGTCCTGGTAAGTCGCAGGTACTGTTAGTGGCATGAAAACGTTGCTGCAGGCGATAAACCGTGGTGACATTTACTCCAAATGCCCTAGCAACTTTCTGAACTGATTGTCTGGCATCAAGTCTCCCGATCGCCTGTTGGCGCTGATCTGGTGATAGTCTCGGCATCGCGCCTGTTTTGTGAGTACGGTACAGCTTTGCCTGAACACTCTGAACACGAAAAGCTGCTTTTCCATATTGTGCATGTGCTGAAAGTGGTCCCCAAGATGGTTTGGGATCCCCGTCAACAAGACCTCACGTGTGACCCAGATAACGACAAACACCGTTCTGACAAGATAAGACCGCTAAAACAATACGTGCAGAACATGCCAGTATCATTATTTTCTTTTTATTTCAAGTCCATAAGGGTTTAATTAACGCATCCTTTATTTGCGTTTCTTTTGCCTCCGAGTTTATATACTTACACATATTTAATTATCGAATACAACAATTAAATACCTAGCAACCAGCCGTCAGCCACATTTCTATTTATGTATCCTCTTAACAAATAGTATATAACATTTATATATACAAATATATTAACACATATTATTAGGATTCAAAAACGGACCGCGTGACAAGAGTACTTGTACTGGGAAACAGCTGCATTGCTTTGCTTTTGAAATATATTTCTG
>NW_027128339.1:0-16773 GCF_037325665.1 Littorina saxatilis
AAATAAAACAAGAAGAAGATTAAGAAGAAGAGGGGTAGTGTGTGGGAACAAAGAGGTGGGAACAAGAGATGACTAGGCAGGTTTAGACATCTTCCGATGCGATACATGGGAGCATAGACCATTTATCCTGGACCGCCAACTAGCTCTCTCTCCGCTCTTTCTCTCTATTACGAGGTAGCGGCCTCTCGCATTTAGGAACCTACGCTTACATGGCCTTTCAGAAATCAGGGGGATGTCATATCCGGTGTCGATTGTAAACATGGACGAAGTTGCCGAGGTAAGTTCTGAAAATGCTAAAATAAACTCAGCTAAAGTGCATATGGAACATGTTTTTCGATGAGTTTTGTTAAGTTTAGTTTGGAGTTTTGCAAAATCCAGTTCATTGTCACCTCCCATTGTCACAAATAACTGGAGCGTGCTTTCTTTTCACTGTCTTCGAATCGCTGGCCTTTAAAACCGGACGCTAAGCGCCCCTGAAAGTCGAGCGTCGTAACCTCAAAGGGTCACGTGACGAGTTGGCGGTCCAGGCTATTTGGTCTATGATGGGAGCTACTGTCCCTGCCTGCTTTGGGGTGAAGACAAGAGGATTGTGCTGCGGATCGAACGATTTGCACGTGCACCTAGTTTCGCTGCGTTCGGGTAAGAGGATTTTGGTCTTATCTGAAGTGATGGATGAGACGAAAAACCGAGGTCCCTTCGTGTACACTACATTGGGGTGTGCACGTTAAAGATCCCACGATTGACAAAAGGGTCTTTCCTGGCAAAATTGTATAGGCATAGATAAAAAATGTCCACCAAAATACCCGTGTGACTTGGAATAATAGGCCGTGAAAAAGTAGGATATGCGCCGAAATGGCTGCGATCTGCTGGCCGATGTGAATGCGTGATGTATTGTGTAAAAAATTCCATCTCACACGGCATAAATAAATCCCTGCGCCTTGAATATGTACACGAAATAAATTGCATAAAATAAAAATAAAATAAAATAAATAAATCCCTGCGCTTAGAACTGTACCCACGGCGGTCCAGGCTTGAGGTGACGTGCTCTGCGTGTTTTGGTTAATTATAGTGTCAATTAACCTTGATCGCTTTTTATGTTGTAATATTTGTCTTCGTCATGTTGAGACCTACAGAGTGGTACCAGTTGTGGCATCTTTGGATGCTGGGCTGGAGAGATATCTCCATGTTTCTGATCGGACTATCCCTTCTCTCTACACTGCTGTCAACTAAGGATTCGCTCACGGCTATCGTCAACACGGCTGATACTAAGCAAGAGTACAAGCGCACCGCTCCGGTGCACAGTGTTGTGACTACAGCTGTGCGACCTTGTGTCAAGTACAGCCGAGCAGAACTCCTGTGTTTACAGGGAAAGCCTGTGCATATGTCCCCGGGATTTTCACAACATCTGTCAGATTTACAACTTCTACACACCCCACCCTGTCCTTTTCAGCGAAAAAAAGGTAAACGTCGCCTGTACCGCGGTGGTCGCCGCAAACAACGAGGTAAGACTATTCCAGTGGTTATCTCCCCTGTCGTGGACACACCAACACTGTCTGACCGCCCAACTCGCGGTGTGATCACAAGCAACCTCGTTCAAGTGCATACCTCTTCCATTGTTCCTTCATCGTACTCTCACAACCACCCTGGCATAAACGCTTTCCATGTAAATGCTCGTTCCTGCAGGCCGAAAACACACATCATTCGTGACCTAATTATTGACGATCACATTGATCTTGCAATTATCACGGAGTCTTGGCTGTGCGAGAAAGGTGATGAGGCTACTATCAAAGACATGACCCCTTCCACTCATACGACTCAGTCCTTTCCCAGAACGGACAGAAGAGGGGGCGGGATATGTATCATTCACGCCACTCACCTTACCAACAACCTGTTTTTCAAGCGACTACAGTTTCTCTCTTTCGAAGCTGTTGAAATGCACTACTCCCATCAACAGTCATCTTTGTTTTTTGTATGCATCTACCGTCCTCCCCCCAGCAAAAAGAACGGTTTGAAAGACACGGATTTCTTGAACGAACTCCCAGACCTTCTTGAAATGTACCACACAAAGAAACACTTGTTTGTTGGTGATTTTAATTGTCACTTCGACGCACAGGCAAACAGTTCAGTGAACCGAGTAAAGACATTTCTGAAGGACTATAGTCTTGTTCAGCTGATCAATGAACCCACACATACAGATGGTCACACTCTTGACTGGCTTGTTGTGCGTGAGGCCGACAATCCAACAAGCTCATTTTCTGTGAGAGACTGTCAGATATCCGACCACTCAGCTCTTTTCTTCAACATCAGCATTCAGAAGCCCAAGCCTGCAGTAAGAACGGTCACGTCACGAAACCTGAAGAAGATGAACGTGGACAAGTTCAGGGAAGACGTGAGGGTGTTTGCCGCCTCCACTGCTGCCGACACGCCAGACACAGACCTCTTGATGGTCTTCAACACCTGTCTACGTCAGCTGATGGACAGCCACGCCCCCCTTGTCACCAGGCAAGTCACTGATCGTCCCTCAGCCCCATGGATGTCCGAAGATATAAAGGACCACAAACGGCTCGTACGCAAGTGGGAGAGGTTATGGAGAACGTCAGGCCTGACAGTTCACCGTCAGATTTATCGTCAACAGCTTGACGACATCAAAGCTCTCCACACCAGTGCCAAGCAGGAATACTATACATCCCGCCTCGCTGAGTGCAAAGACACCAAGGCTCTGTTTTCTGTAACAGATGAGCTATTCGCGAAGAAGAAAGCCACTGCCCTCCCTAAATTGATTCCCCCATCAGAACTCCCCGAGACTTTCAGCAATTTCTTTGACCAGAAGATCTCTGACATTCGCAAAGGTCTCGACTCATCCAAAACACAAATGTCCTTCGCCGCATTTTCAGGGACCCCCCTTACACGGTTTAGCCCTGTTTCTGAGAAGTTTGTTTTTGAACTTATTTCAAAATGTGCTCCAAAATCCTGCACACTTGACCCCATTCCCACGTCACTCATGAAAACTTGCCTGGATTTCCTTGTTCCTGTTGTAACGAGAATCTTAAACCTTTCTCTTCAGTCTGGGTCTGTGCCTGCACAGTTTAAAGAGGCAGTCATAACACCACTTCTAAAAAAGCCAGGCCTTGACACGGAGTGCTTAAAGAACTATAGACCCATTTCAAACTTACCCTTTCTGACCAAGCTGTTAGAAAAGTGTGTGCTAGCGCAGCTCCAAGAACATCTGCTGAGTAATGATCTTTTGGACGTCCATCAGTCCGCATACAAGAAAAATCATAGCACAGAAACCGCTCTTCTTTACGTAACTGACAAGCTGCTGACCAGTGCTGACAACAAGGAAGTGTCTGTGCTCGCACTCTTGGACCTCTCGGCGGCATTTGACACCATCGACCACGACGTCCTCCTAAAGAGACTACAGTTCACGTTTGGAATTGCCGACAAAGCCTTCCAGTGGTTCGTGTCATATCTCTCTGAACGCTTTCAAAGAGTACAAATAGGTCAAAAAGAATCATCCCCTGTTCCCCTGAAGCACGGAGTACCTCAGGGCTCTGTTCTAGGCCCGGTTCTGTTTACACTATATACACAGGACCTATCTGACGTCATCTCGAGGCATGGCTGCGAACACCACAAGTATGCCGACGACACCCAAATAGAGGATTCTGCTCCCCCCAGTGATTTTCCAAAAGTGGTTAAAAACACTGAGCGCTGCATTGAGTCAGTTAAAGACTGGATGATAGACAATAAACTCAAGCTGAATGACTCAAAAACTGAGGTGATGCTGTCAGGCTCAAGGCATGCTTTAAATCAGATTGACTGTACTTCCCTGACAATAGGCGACACTCAGATTGTTTCCCAAACCGCTGTTAAGGACCTAGGCGTGTACCTGGACTCTGCTCTGACAATGCAAAAACACATTAGTTTTGTTTGTAAATGTGCCTTTTTTGAGTTGCGCAAGATTTCCTCTGTCAGATCATTCCTGACACTCCAAGCCACTGTTCAACTTGTCTCCTCTCTGATCCTGAGTCGACTTGACTACTGCAACTCATTGCTTGCCGGCCTCCCCACTGAAGAACTTGATCGCTTACAGAGAGTCCAGAACAGTGCTGCAAGGCTCATTCTGCAGAAGTCTAAGAAAGACCATGTCACTCCCCTACTTACCACCCTTCACTGGCTTCCTATGAAGTATAGAATCGAGTACAAGCTCGCTCTGTTAGGGTACCGCTGTTTTGAGAAATCACTTCCCCCCTATTTGTCCCATTCCCTCAGTATCTACGAGCCATCCCGTTCTCTCAGATCCTCCTCTGAAAAACTCCTTCGCATCCCCAAAACCAGGACCAAGACCTTTGGTGAAAGAACCTTTAGGTACCAGATTCCGACCGTCTGGAACTCGCTTCCAAGTTCTATCCGTGATTCCAGCAGCCTTTCCTCCTTCAAAACCCAACTCAAAACATACCTGTTTCGTAAAGCCTTTGCTTAGCCTGAGTAGACTCTCCACAACTCTATTCTGTTTTGGAACTCTCTACCCTGTATGTGCTTTATGGTCTCTTTGTCAATGGTATCTTTGTGTGTGCGCGTGCGTGCGTGCGTATGTGTGTGTGTGTGTGTGTGTGTGTGTGTGTGTGTGTGTGTGTGTGTACTTTTAACATTGTACGCTAAGTTTTGCTTAGTGCTTGGGTTCTTGGTGTTATGTCTCAGTTAAATGTATGCTTTGTATGCTTGTTGATTTGTGCTAGTTTATTCTATAATGAATTTGTAAAGCGCCTGGAGCCAATTGATGGGACTCGCGCTATAGAAAAGTTATTTATTATTATTATTATTATTATACGCGCGATATAAGCCTCATATTGATTGATTGATTGATTGACTTTCGTGGGGGTGGACATTGTCTTCTTTTTCCGTTGCAGTACAAGTGACCTAGTTTGTGACATGCTTTTCTTTAAAGGTCAAGCTGCAAATCGGAAGACAATTTAGAACTAGGTTCTTGAGTTTAAATGACGCAGTAAAATTCGATAACAATAACAAATGTACTCACCAGAAAACAGCAACATGAACAAATAAACACGAACTTGTTTTGAATTTCGTCTTTGTCAGCAAAAGTAGTTTAAATTAGTTAAATTAGTTAAATTAGTAATTCAAATTAATGCAGTGAAATTAGCAAACAATTGGAATCGTGTGTTGAGTGTCAATAATCGCTTTCGATTGAGTCAGTGTGGTTCCAGGACTTGTTGTTCCTTCCGTCGCTTGATGTCGCGCGAAGTCTTTACCACGCTTGTCTCGTAAGTGGTGCTGAATTAGCCTCTGATGGCTCGATTGGAAAGATTTCTGCAAACACAGAGCTGAAATGGGTATGCACAAAAAGTTGACGGCGGCTGTCGGCCTTCGGTTGTCACATTCTCATGTTCGCCTTCTGGGTATATATTCGATTTAAAAGTATGTGACAGCTCTTGGAAAATCGATTGTGGTAGAAACAACGGATTATCCTTTTTAATTCAGTCTTGATCAAATGCATATTGAGGAAGATTATTCTGTGCCGGTGAAAAATATGTAGTTGTCTGGGTTTTTTAAATTTATGTTTGGTTTGTTGTTTTAGTCCTTCGTGTGTTCGACTAAATGTTCATGGCTCTGGGTCCTTATATCTTGAGAAGCACGGAATTCGTAGATAAAAAATGATAGAGTGTATCTATGTGTTGCATGTTGGTCAGGATTGTTTTGTCCAGTGTGTGTCTTTAAAAACGTTTTTTCTTCTGCAAAAGTCCATTGGGCCAAACAAAAATATATGTTGGTTTAGGGCAACCCTACCGACCCTATTTTTTCCAGCCGACCCTAACACTTTTTTCTCTTTTTTTTGATAAAAAATCTCCACAAAAAAAACCTCTGGCACATTTTGCAAACCATACCGAGACTAAAAATAAAAAAATAAAAATAAAAAAAAGCCGACCTACCGACCCTAGTTATTTTGGTCATGTTACCCTAAACCAACATATATTTTGTGTTTAGCCTTACACCGGTTTTGGTTGTGTGTATTGTCATGTATCTGAAGTCAAAGTGTTACCTGATCTGTCTGTTCTTGTTGGAAGTAGAATTAGAGGAGACGTAATAATAAAGATTAGAAAGTTGACATTTTGCAATCGAAAAGTTCTAATAATGTCTTGGCTTTATGAACCAGAATAAGACTTTCGCGTGACCATTATAACAGCTGAAACTGATACTGACCCTAAGTTAAAGTTAATTCCTTCTCGTGTAATCTATCATGTTCACCGAGACAAATCTGTTCAGACATTTACACGGTATTACATCATTCTTCAATTTAAGCACATTCCAAAAAATCAATAACCTGGCTGCGTCCTGTGGAGAATGGGAATTGCTCGTTTGATTAATTTAGTAAGTGACATCTATGTCAATTTGCTGGATTAATTTCGTGAGAAAAACAAATCCCAAATGCACCCGCACATTTAAAAAAAAAATGTTTTGTATATACGTACTATGTAAAAGGGTGCTCTTTTCTGCCTTGAAGCCTTGACCGATCTGGGGATATGCACATGCTTGTGTACGCGGGAAGTACGGAATCTTCTTGATGTATGTTTCAGTCGAGAGTACTATGCGGCATGCAATCCGCGTATGTAAACGATTATTTTTACTAAAGCGCCATTGGAATCTTGAAAAATACATCCATTGTTGCATGCTGTTGTGGCGGAAAACGTCAACATTTAAAGGCGTTTTAGTTGTCTATTTGTCTAAACGCGACAATAGCTGTGTTTGGTTTTCCTCTCCTGTCTTTCTTTCCTAGATCCTGTGTGTAACCTTGACTAGATACGCGATGGACTCTCCTGTGTGGCCTTATTGTCAGAGACGTGATTCTCGATGGACTCGTCTGTGTAGCCTTATTGTCAGAGACGTGATTCTCGATGGACTCGTCTGTGTAGCCTTATTGTCAGAGACGTGATTCTCGATGGACTCGTCTGTGTAGCCTTATTGTCAGAGACGTGATTCTCGATGGACTCGTCTGTGTAGCCTTATTGTCAGAGACGTGATTCTCGATGGACTCTTCTGTGTAGCCTTTTTGTCAGAGACGTGATTCCGAGAGAGATGTCAACAGCGCATCTGAACACAAATCTCTGGCATCTGGATTCATCAGCGTACTGAGAACTGGGCCGCGTTCTGTGGCAATCCCGCCTGAACAGATGACAATTCTGGCACCACACTATGAAGCTTATGTCCAGCATAGGTCAAACAAACAATTGGTAAACATATTGGGGGGAACAAAAAATAATGCGAAAAAAATGTTTACACAAAAATTAATTTAAAGATTTCGAAAAATAAAATTAAAAATTTCTGGCACCTCAGACGCATCAGATGGAAGAGGTAGTGAGCAGGCAACAGACCTGATAGTATCAGGGAAAGCATCCTGCGATCCACATGATGTCTTACTCAGAAATATGTTGAGCATGCACTCTGAAAGTCCTACGACATAACTAATTCAGGAATACGCTCCTTTTTGTACCTTTTCTGTTTTTTTTTTAGTTAGTCAATGTTTGAGTGAATTCGTTAAAATAACTATTTGAGTGAAGTGGTTAAAGGGGTGGGGGGTGGGGGGTGGGGGGAGGGAGGGGGTGGGGGCATACGGATGGAAGGGTCGGGATGGGAGTTGAATTTGTGGATGTGGTCAAATGTCTTCTTGTATGTATGTATGGGGCGATTTATATAGCGCTTGACGTTCTCTAAGCGCTTTACATATTAATTTCTGCCGTGTGAGATGGAATTTTTTACTCAATATATCACGCATTCACATCGGCCAGTAAATCTCAAGCCAATTAAGGCGAATATTTACTGTTCACGGCCTATTATTCCAAGTCACACGAGTATTTGGTGGACATTTGTATCTGTGCCTATACAATTTTGCCAGGAAAGACCCTTTTGTCAATCGTGGGATCTTTAACGTGCACACCCCGATGTAGTGTACACGAAGGGACCTCGGTTTTTTGTCTCATCCGAAAGACTAGCACTTGAACCCACCACCTAGGTTAGGAAAGGGGGGAGAAAATTGCTAACGCCCTGACCCAGGGTCGAACTCGCAACCTCTCGCTTCCGAGGCAAGTGCGTTTACCACTCGGCCACCCAGTCCTTGTAGAGTACTAGACATTGTGTTGTGATCTTGCGGCAGATTTTGTCTTGCTTTGGGGTATTTATGCGTGGTATATGATTGCATGTGTGTGTGAGTGTGTGTGTGAGTGTGTGTGTGTGTGTGTGTGTGTGTGTGTGGGTGTGTGTGTGTGTGTGTGTGTGTGTGTGTGTGTGTTTGGGACAGACATGCAGAAAGATAGACAGACAGACAGAGGCTTAGAGAGTGAATAAGACCGCTTCGTCACCGACCAGTACATACCCTCTGTCGCGACCATCTCCATTTTTTTTGTGTTTAAACAAACAATCTGTTTTGAAACTGTGACATCTTCCTTATACAAACAGTTGGCTTAATGATGAAACTTCTGGCGCCGCGGGCGATACAAATTGAAAATGTAGCAAGAAAACCAGCAACATGTCAGTGAAAGTGTTCTGCGGGTCTCATGATGGTTATACTGTTGTTATCTGTCTATCTGTCTGTCTGTCTGGCTGGCTGGCTGACTGACTGGTTGGCTGGCTGGCTGGCTGGCTGGCTGGCTGTCTGTCTGTGTCTGCCTGTCTGTGTCTGTGTGTATCTGTGCATGTGTTTGTCTTTTTCTCTGTATTCGGCAGCCACCTTTGCAATCTTTTGATCATAAAGTCAAGAGTAACAGTCAGCGTTTTCTAGATGAAAGTACCCAGGAAATCCATCGCTCTTCCGGAGATCAGTCCCCATAGAGCTGTGTCAACATCAAAGTCACACAAAGAATTCATCCACTTCCTTCCCCAGGACTTTTGCAAGAAAACCTTTCTAACATCAAAAGCCTGCTGGAAGAGTTCCCAAACAAAGGCCGAACGATGATATAGGACGTCTTAGAGCCTACAGTGAATTCGAGCTACCGTGTGAGATCAGCCAGTCTGAGGAGATACAGCATACAGTAGCACGGATAGATCTTCTTAGCCAGCTATCTTTTGTTGCGGCAAAATCAAAGATGCATTGGAGTAGGCATATTCCTCTCTTCGATCCATTTCTGTCTGAAAGTATCGGTATGTAGCACGTCTCAGTGGCCAATATCCTGTCGACGGGGACACCCCGAAGCGTCCCGGTACCAAAGCGTCCCGGTACCGAAGCGTCCCGGTACCAAAGCGTCCCGGTACCGAAGCGTCCCACTATAACGCGTCACAGGACTTAGACTCTTTTTTTTTTTAAACCTTGAGTGACCTTGATTTGACCTTGACTTGACTAACCATATTTTTTTTTTCATTTAATCTTGACCTTGATTTGACCTTGACTTCACTGATTTTTTTTAATTTTGCACAGACCTTGATTTGCTTTCGGTAAAAAAAAATCACTTTTTGTCCAACTTTTCCCCAAATTTACTTTAGATCTGTACTCACAACACACCAATTTGGAAATACTGTACCCGTGTGGACAAGTTCGGGGGAAAAGTCCGTAGGCTTCCGTTCACAAGAGGGATATGTCTGTTATCACACACGCTTTCTGGCTTCACTAAGCGTGAGCGTCGGAAAAAGTCTTTTCAGTTCTGCCTCCGAATTTTTAAATTGTATCATTTGGGTTAATTTGGGTTTGTTTGGGTTCATTTGGGTAATAAAAAAACGCTCGCGCTGGACCCGAGTACTCTTCAGACTGGCTCGCTCCCCCAGTATGAAAGTTTTTGTCTTGTGCACGTTTAAGACCAAGTGATTGCTCTGTGTGAATTACAGGCATTCCCTTTGCTTTATAAATACATTGGCATGCGAGCCGAGGATGTGCGTGGTGACTGGTACCGGGACGCTTCGGCACCGGGACGCTTCGGTACCGGGACGCTTCGTGCCCTACTGCGCGGGAGCGTCCCGAAGCGTCCCGGTACCAAAGCGTCCCGGTACCCCTGTGACGCGTTATAGTGGGACGCTTCGGTACCGGAACGCTTCGGCACCGGGACGCTTCGGTACCGGGACGCTTCGGTAACGGGACGCTTCGTGATGTACCCCTGTCGACTTCCCTGCTTGGGGATTTGTAAAAAAACAAAACGTATAGCTATATAAGATTAGTACCAGAGAGGCCAAGTGCGCTTCAAAAATTGAAGGTTGATTTCTGTGGGAACCAAGGAGCAAGTGCATGGTTCGTTAATGCTACCAGCAGGAAGATTATATATACTTATAGGTATGGAGTAAGTCTGTCTGCAAAATCCTGTCCGTTTTCCCGATAGATTTAAGGGAAAACTTATACAATTATAAGATTTGGAGGCAGTTTAGTTGAATTCACTTCAGATCAAGACGGCATTTATGCACTCGGACAGGCCCCCGTACGCTCCGGTCAACCCTTGAGGTGTTTTCATGGAGTTGTGTCCAAGATTACATCACACTGCACGAGCGTGTGTGTTTTTCTGAAGACTTCTGGGAAGGAAGGTAGTCCGTTGAACCCATCAGGCAAAGGATCTAGGAATAACCTCGTGAATGTTGCGATGAAAAGTTCGTCAAACAGGTTTCGGTCAAGTTTCAAACAATACTTTTCGGAACTAATTTCTTCGAGTAGAAGGTTGAACTTTGTATTTCCGAAACAAGTTTTCTGCGAGCAGGGACCCTCAAAGAAAACCATCTCTGAATAAAATGCCAATTCAGTCATGCAGACACCTAGTGACATCTGTTAGAACTTGTGACAGATGATAAAGTGAAAGATGAAAATAAGATGCATCAAATGATACCACAGCTCACAGACAATACGTTTGACCGACATATGGAAATGCATTTCACAGAAAATTGAACAGTAGACACGCATACACTGGAAGACATGCAGTGTTCATAGTGTCACCCTTTTCTTGGAAACTCAATCCAGAAATACCCTCCGAGACCGCGGCATCTGGTACAAGAATAAAAGCCGAACATAACAGCCCGCGACCTTGCAGATTGCAGGAGCATGCACATATTACCGCGCTCTCCATTTCCATAGCAAAAGACGGCACACAGAGAAAAGTTCCGTGGAGATCAAAAGTGTATCGAAGATGCATTCAGCCACATCCCCCCCCCCCCCCTCCCCTGGAGTTGCTTTCGTAAGCATACGTGTTTGGCATCAATACTTGGGTGCCTTTACTCGAGACATGTTCTCATTTCCGAACGTGGTGGTACATGAGATCACGTCCATATAGAGAAAGCTGTCAAAATCTCCACTCCATAGGAATCTTCCGAAATATGCTGCACCCGTGAAGTGAACTCCGTTTAGGAAAACTTTGGAATTACTGTTTGGGAAAGATATGGAGAAACGGACGAGGAGGGACTCCATGGACTCACTTCTCTTGCGGCTCACTCCGCCCGCAAGTGTTGAGCTTTTTTGAAAAAGATGATGTTTTTTCTCTGAGATTACCTTTCGTAGATGACTCGGTGGTCGAGGGAGAGTGGAGGGGTGGGGTTGGAGGGGGGGAGGGGGGTGGATTGGAAGATTATCGAATGAGCAAATGAAGTAGATGGGGGCTTCTCCGTTGAGGCAGAGCTAAATAATCTTAAAAAAAAAAAAAATTTAAAAGGGATAACAAAAACCACCTGTCCTGCAGTTTTATGCGCGGGAGTAGATTTGATTTAAATTGGCGTTCCATATAAATGTATTCTGTGCCTTTTCTGAACCTGCAATCATTCCCACCCACACATGAAGCCCCAATATAACCTAGTCTTCACTGCTACCTTCAAACAACCGCCCCCATCCCCCCCCCCCCCCCCCCCCCCCCCCACGCTCCCTCCCAACCTTCAAGGGAAAACTCTTTGAAAAAGTTGACTTTCCTTTCTCTGTCTCTTTGAAGATGTTTCATTGTTGAAGTATATCTCCTTTGTCGGGCTTTATGTGGCAGTTTCCTATTTGATTTGATTTCTTTGCCCTAACCATCAAGACAATTGCCCTTGTTTTTACATTTAGTCAAGTTTTGACTAAATGTTTTGACATAGAGGGGGAATCGAGACGAGGGTCGTGGTGTATGTGTGTGTGTGTGTGTGTGTGTGTGTGTGTGTGTGTGTGTGTGTGTGTGTGTGTGTGTGTGTGTGTGTGTGTGTGTGTGTGTGTGTGTGTGTGTCTGTGCGTGTGTGTGTGTAGAGCGATTCAGACCAAACTACTGGACCGATCTTTATGAAATTTGACATGAGAGTTTCTGGGAATGATATCCCCGGACATTTGTTTTCTTTTTTTCGATAAATACCTTTGATGACGTCATATCCGGCTTTTTGTAAAAGTTGAGGCGGCACTGTCACACCCTCATTTTTCAATCAAATTGATTGAAATTTTGGCCAAGCAATCTTCGACAAAGGCCGGACTTCGGTATTGCATTTCAGCTTGGTGGCTTAAAAATTAATTAATGACTTTGGTCATTAAAAATCTGAAAATTGTAAAAAAAATAATTTGTTTTTAAAACGATCCAAATTTACGTTCATCTTATTCTTCATCATTTTCTGATTCCAAAAACATATAAATATGTTATAGTCGCATTAAAACCAAGCTCTGAAAATTAAAAATATAAAAATTATTATTAAAATAAATTTTCCGAAATCGATTTAAAAACAATTTCATCTTATTCCTTGTGGGTTCCTGATTCCAAAAACATATAGATGTGATATGTTTGGATTAGAAACACGCTCAGAAAGTTAAAAAGAATAGAGATAAAGAAACGCGTGCTATCCTTCTCAGCGCAACTACTACCCCGCTCTTCTTGTCAATTTCACTGCCTTTGCATCGAGCGGTGGACTGATAATGCTACGAGTATACGCTCTTGCTGTAAAAATACAGTGAGTTGAGTTTCATTCTGTTAGTTCAACAGCTTGACTAAATGTTGTAATTTCGCCTTACGCGACTTGTTGTTCTTTCTTGATAGTTTTTACATTTAGTCAAGTTTTGACTAAATCTTTTAACATAGAGGGGGAATCGAGACGAGGGTCGTGGTGTATGTGTGTGTGTGTGTGTGTCTGTGCGCGTGTGTGTGTGTGTAGAGCGATTCAGACTAAACTACTGGACCGATCTTTATGAAATTTGACATGAGAGTTCCTGGGTATGAAATCCCCAGACATTTTTTTAATTTTTTCGATAAATGTCTTTTATGACGTCATATCCGGCTTTTTGTAAAAGTTGAGGCGGCACTGTCACACCTTTATTTTTCAATCAAATTGATTGAAATTTTGGCCAAGCAATCTTCGACGAAGGCCGGACTTCGGTATTGCATTTCAGCATGGAGGCTTACAAATTAATTAATGACTTTGGTCATTAAAAATCTGAAAATTGTAATTAAATTTTTTTTTATAAAACGATCCAAAATTACTTTTATTTTATTCTTCATCATGCTCTGATTCCAAAAACATATAATTATGTTATATTCGGATTAAAAACAAGCTCTGAAAATTAAAAATATAAAAATTATGATTAAAATTAAATTTTCGAAATCGTTTTAAAAACAATTTCATCTTATTCCTTGTCGGTTCCTGATTCCAAAAACATATAGATATGATATGTTTGGATTAAAAACACGCTCAGAAAGTTAAAAAACGAAGAGAGGTACAGTAAAGCGTGCTATGCAGCACAGCGCAACCGCTACCGCGCTGAACAGGCTCGTCACTTTCACTGCTTTTTGCACTAGCGGCGGACTACGGTCATTGTGAAAAAATGCAGTGCGTTCAGTTTCATTCTGTGAGTTCCACAGCTTGACTAAATGTAGTAATTTCGCCTTACGCGACTTGTTAGATTCTTCTTTCAGTTTCTTTAAATGCTAAGTAACCAGCCGTTTTCTTTTCTGTTATGTTCTTTTCTCTTCTTGTATTGTAGTTTTATTGTAGGTTTTGTCCGTATGTTGTCTTGGCTTCTTTTATTCGCTCAGTACAATGGGGACAACACACACACACACACACACACACAGGCGGACACAGAAACCGCAGACTTTAAAATAAAGCGGGTTAGCGATTTTTTCATCCGGCGGACGGGGCGACGCCATTACGAACGAATTAACCTCGCCTTGAAGGAAGGTCGTAAACGCCATCCTCGCCCCCCAAAAGGCTAGAGGACATTTTCACGGCCCTGCAGCTAAAAGCGGCGTTTCACTGTGGAGGCTTCTGTCAAAGTGGCATGGCCGATTTCCCATGCAATTTCTGCTCTTCCTCCTTCGCCTCTGTAAAGCCCTTGCCCTGAGTGCACTCTCAATAAGTTTGCAGCTTAGTCCAGGTCCCTTGAATTTGTGAAACAAATTGAGTTTTTGTATATTGTCGGTATCCGAGGTGCCGATAATCAGTTGATATTATGGAGGACTGAGAAAATGGACCACATCAAAGTAGCATGGCCCATTTACCATGCAATTTCTGCCTTTCCTCCTCTCTGCCGTAAAATCCTAGCACGCTGAATAAGATTGCAGGAGATTGAGTTGAAGATTTACTGGTTGTAGGTTGCAGGTGTCAGAGGTTCCGACAATTATCTGATACTATGTTGGACTAAGAAAACGAACAACATCAAAGTGTAAATTCATAGCGCTGAGCGTAGTCTGATTAAGTCTGCAGCTTGGACAAGGTGCCTGAACCTTGATTTTTGATTGTTGTAAATTGCATGCGTCAGAGGTCTGAACGATTATTCGGTATATGTTTGATTGAGAAACATATTGACAAGGCCTGGATAAGAGTGTTTGCGAAATGAGGGGAAACAACTAATCCACATCCGGCGTGTGTCATGTGATTCAGTACTCGTCCATGCTGTAATAAACTGTTAAGTTCTGTGTTGAAGAATATTGGTTTAAACTGTTTTATTCAACGTTTGTGCATTATTTACAAAAAAACGCATATAGAGTAAACAACAACAAGCATAATGCTTATAGTGGTGTTTACAGTTTTCTAGAAAAAATACATATAAATGGCGGCTATTGTACAGTTTAAATGAAAAGCAAGCAAACATGAAAAGAAAATTGAATGAAAATTGTACATCAAAACAAAAATCCGTTTAAGAATACATATATAATATTTATGGTATTAGCGAGTAAGAGATAGAGAGGGAGAGAGGGAGGGAGGGAGGGGGAGAGTGAGAGAGAGAGGGAGAGTAAGAGAGAGAGAGAGAGAGAGAGAGAGAGAGGGAGAGAGAGAGAGAGAGAGAGAGAGAGAGAGAGAGAGAGAGAGAGAGAGAGAGAGAGAGAGAGAGAGAGAGAGAGAGAGAGAGAGAATGATAATCAAAATTATTGTACACAATATTCATAGGCGCCTTCATGTACACACAAATCGTCATCATGCAATATAACGATATATATATATAGTTATTTTATTATCGAGTGATTTGCATATGTCATTGTATATTGTAAGAAGCTGGTAAACAGTTGAGTCTCCAGGGATGAAACCGGACTGCGACTCTGTAAATAATATTGTTTTGTGTTAAGTAGTCAAAGACATGAATTTGTATACATTTCTCTAGTGTTTTGCCAACACAGCTTAGGAGAGAGATTGGACGATAATTACTACATGTATCTTTGTTTCCCTTTTTATGGACTGGTGAAACGTGGGCTATTTTCCAAACTGAAGAATATTGTCAAATGAGTCACAGCAGTTGATAAAGTCGGACAGGAAGTGCAAATGCACCATCTGCTTTTTGGCCGCTAAGTTGCGTTGAATTGCTTTGTTTGAGAAGCCGAAGTAATATGTCACATCAGTAACTGCCCAATTGATTTCACGCTGCTAGCATAAAGTGTTACCTGTGGTTAATATTTTGCCATCCTTCTTTTGAAAAACATATTACGTGAAATCTTTGACAAAACTTTTTTGTTATGAAAGGATATTGTGGTTGCGTAACCTACACAGTCTTCATCAGTAAGGACAAAAGTAGCAGAAGGTATACTTGCCATATTAGTTTGGCGGTTGCTTCTCTGTGAACCAAATCAAGACCTTCTAAATTGCTGCAAGGGTGTGGGTTTTTTTGCCTAACGCACAGAATGGTTTGTCTTTGCATCATGCCGTTCGTTGTGAGTGTTCCTTTCCAAGGTTAAATAAAACACATGCACTTTCAATGATTCAGTTCTTCTAGCTGGGTCTGTCATCACTGAACGAACTCCAACTTGGGTGAAGCCTCAAACTCATGTCATTCACTCACGAAAAGTTTGTACATGCAGCAACTGCTGCTATTTTAAATTTTCTGCAGCTGGTTTTGGCGGACTCGAGAAGTAGGATTTGTCCTCAAATTGAAGCCAGTACAAAGGCCTTCTTCTCCCTCACTCTATTCTCTTGCCCTTCCTGTCCTTCCCTCCACCCTCTCCACCCTTTCCTTCCATTTGAAGCAAAAAAGAAAAGAGAAATGAGAGGAACATGTAATTCTTCTCGTCCCCAAGAATAGACCTGCTATTTTCAGGCTGAGAAATTTGGAAACGCTGTAGTAATAAAACGAGTTGTTCGCTCTCCAGAATCCTTTTTCGCTGATTTATCAGCGATTGATTTTGTTTGAGACGGCGGAGAGGTTTCTACTTCGCTGAATACCTACTAAAACGCGAGGACAGAGACAAAATGTGTACACATGCGTTCTTACGGACCGCTGGCTCAGGGGAGAAGGAGAAATCTTTATCTGATGAATGTCCCAGTGTCTCAAGACACGTTCAAAGTGACCGAAGCAGATCGTCAGGCAGACAGAAAGAAGAGGGAAGTTTTAACAGAGAGTGTCAAAGAGAGAGAGAGAGAGAGAGAGAGAGAGAG
>NW_027128340.1:5000-17336 GCF_037325665.1 Littorina saxatilis
TCTGGTGGTCGGTAAAATGAACCAACCAGCACAGTTTCTTGCAATAATTTAGTTTCTACCCAGACTGCTTCAAGGCCTGGAATTAACAAATCAGGCCTTGGTTTGCAAATAAAATCGTTTTTCACATAAACAGCTACCCCTCCATATCCATCTGGCCTATCAAGACGCACTGGGGGATGAAATCCTTTGAGGCATAAACTGTCGTTTGATATCGAGTCACACAACCAAGTTTCTGACAAAGTCACAATATCGTGCTCTTTAACTTCACATTGTAAAATATCAATCTTGTTTCGCAAACTACGTACATTTATATGCAAAATAGAGGTATCTTTAACATGCTCTCTACCAGGCGGGCCTGGGTTTGGGTGGACATCTCCTGACAATAAAACCATCAGCAAAATGACAAAAACATGTGTCACAAAACTATGCACGAATATAATGTTCCAAAGCATATGCCCGTAACGCTTACTTCCAATTGGTTGACTAAAATAGGAAGGTTGCGATTTTGAGTCGGGTATGGGGTTTAAGGGTGTGGAGTTAAAACATTCAATATTTTTCTCGTAGTACACACACAAGAAATGTGCATGGAAAAAGATGAAGAGAGCTGTTCGAAAACCATTTTGTCCGTGAAAAACTAAAAACATATATACCAGGACGGTGTCAAGATCAAGAAAAAACAATTTTTGCGAGCACCTGGCCGATATTGCGTAAAAACAACCAACCCTGGATCTGAAATTAACGATGTCTAAAGGCATTCAAAATTTAGGTTACAACTTCTTTGAAGAAGAAGAACCAGGGCTGGGCATCGGTAGCTAGGCATGGGACAAGCATCAGTGAACGGGTCTCTCTCTCTAAAAGGGAATAACAGTGGTTAAGGAGCGAAAAACAGGGGAAAGCTATAGCGAAAAGCAGGTAAACAAAGAGGTCATAAACGTTTTTATACAAAGTAGGAAAACAAAATGAATGAACATGACACAATTTTGACATGGTCCTGTCAAAATCGCTGACGCGGCTGTCAGAAAAAAGTTGACAAAATGAACGGAGATGAAATGGTCCTGAGTGTATACAACATGAAACAAATGACGAGGAAATGTTTTTAGTCATTTGGAGCAACAACAGGAACAACACTTACTAAGAAATAACGTTTTAAGCATCCAGCACACGGAGCAGTTTTACATGTAAGTCGATGTCGCGTAGTTTGGTCGTGACCCATCAATACACTTATACATCCACACAAGTACACCTACCGAAAACACACACACACACACACACACACACACACACACATGCACACACACACACACACACACACACACACACACACACACACACACACACACACACACACGTCTTCAAGGTAAGGCAGCAGAGTCGTGGAACAAAGATCAGAAAAATATTCAAGCATGCAAGTGTCAAAATAATGCTCGCACACAGCAAAACACTCGACGCATTACGCTGGTTTCATTTATAACACCCCCCCCACACACACACACACACACACACACACACAGACAAACAGACAGACAGACAGACACACATACACACACGCGGGAAGAAAATATATCAGGACGCCAGATAACAGATAACAGTGAAGTGCACAGCCTAGGGAGACATCGGCCAACATCACCATGTTCGACAATAATTAAACCAGTGTCAATTAAGCAATGCAACGGTGACAGGAAACATGAACTGAGGACAGGCTTCTCTGTCCGCGGGTCAACACTCGACAAAACACAGCGCTGGGCTTGGCTTTGCGCTGCACAGTCAATGTTCTATTATAGTGTTCGTTCGCAGCATTGTTTTTTCGTCTTGCGTTGGCACATGAACTTATTATTGTCTCATAAATCGTCACTGCGATGGTCAGACACTGTAATACACTGTAATACAGGCATACATAGGTTTTCAGTTCATTACCATCACTATAGCTCGCCTTGGATTGCCATACAGTCACATAAGACGATTACTACATAGAGATCACCTTAATTGAGTTGTCTTGAAGAAGTAAACGAAATCCGTGTCTACGAGAGACTGTGCAATTGATCAGTTTTGGCGTTTTCTCAGCAATAGCAGGTTCATTCACAAACATACTCTGTACTACACATAAACACACACACACACACACACACACACATACGCACACACACACACACACACACACACACACACACACACACACACACACAGGCGGCGATGGGTACTTTTAGGTTATGACGTTCGGTGTTATCTCAGGTTGGAGTCAGTTTGCACAGGTATCCAAAACACACAGGTGTGGAGACAGAAAATATGTCAGTTGCAAAATACTTCCAGTTCACGCATGGTGGTGAGCTTGGTGACACTGCCTCTTTTCTTAACAAAGATCATGCCATCGCGAGTCCAGGTGTCTTCAAGTCTGCCCTCTCGCTTGAGCTTCCTGGCCCTACCGGCGATACCAGCCCTTGTCTTCGTCAGATCCTCATTGACGAATATGTTGGGGTGTCGCTGGGGTCCCGCTGAGTCTCCTCTCTTTAGAGCCGGCCATTCCAGGTTCGTGAACAGTTTGGTGACATCGGCATTCTTCAGGTTTTTCCTCGATCGCATGAGTTGCTCTTTTTTCCGGTGAGTTGCCATCTTCACGATAATGGATCGTGTGTATTGTTCGCCACCGGTTGGCTTGCGGCCTACCCTGTGAGACCTATCTATATCGCCGTCGCAGAGATCCACACCAACAGCCTTTGCGAGTTGCTTTACTATTTCGTCAGTGTTTTCTCCAATGCTTTCTGGCACCGGCCCAATTCTCAAGCTGTTCCGTCTTGTGTACTGCTCAAAGCCGTCGAGCTGCTCTTTCAGGTCTTCGATCTGCTGGTCTTTGGCCTCGATCGCCTTCTTCAGGCCAGAGATCTCGAGGCGGAGCTCCTGCGTGACGCGGCTCGCGACGGCTTTGGCAAGTACTTCGATTAAGTGTGGATCACTTAGGGCCTGCTTCAGATCTTCTATGGACGAGGACGAGGTAGGCATGGTGTCAATGATTGTTTTACTCATGAAACCTGGATCGTTAGCCGAGATAATGGTTTCTTCAGGGTCTTCGAGGAAGCTCCCATCCGTCCGCTGGTTCTTGGACTCGTTGTCTTCCTGGGTTAGAGGCGACGATGCAGGCCTTTTGGCGTCTCTCCCAGTGGAGGTAGACATGGACACGACAAGGAGCCGAGGTCTCGGTCACAAAAACGAGAGTGCAGGTCAACACTGCGTATTTGTAAACAAAAACGTTTCAAGTAGGTCACACGTGGGCCGTTTAGACAGACACAGACGTACACCGGTTCAATTCCACGGGAAAACCACGGGGAACACACACAACAGGGGTGACGTCTGACTAGGTCAAGTTCAAGTTCAAGATCAAGGCCAAAGCCAAAGCCAAGTCAAGCCAAGGTATCGCTTCACAGCTGGCAGAAGTTACTCATGGTATTCACGTGAATCTAAAAATAGAACCACCGGTTGACCTTGCAATCACTGTACATGAATGAATAGGATTTAGAGAAAACCTGTCATTTCAAGGAAGAAGAACACAGTACTTGCATTTGTATGACTTACTGCGTTGCACAGTCCATTAATCATCTACACACCAGTACACAGCTCCATTCATCTACAGTAGCACATGTAGATTTCACAAAATTCACAGCCACGAGCAGCAGAGCGGAGCTACCTGTCCGCCATGTTTCTTCCCGATCACCGCTTAACCGGGATAATTGCTGTACCTTTTTAAAATGTACTGTTTTAAATGCCAATCATTTTCAAAGGCATAAAACACGCTAGTTACGTGACGAAAAAGCACATGGTGTGCAATGTGTTTTCTTCTTTTCTCTTCTGACTGAACGTTGGTTGTTTTATTGCATCACTGATCGCAAAATTCATTGATTCAGTTTGTTTGGTTGGCCGCTCGCTTGCTGATTTGCTGTTTTCTATGCTTCCTTGTCAGTTGCTTAGTTGTTTACTTCCTTGCTTCCTTGGTATGTGACTTGGTTGTTAACTTGGTATGTTGCTTAATTACTTCATTTATTGGCTAGTTGATTGGTTAGTTGGTTGGTTGGTTGGTTGGTTGGTTGGTTGGTTGGTTGGTTTGTTTGTTTGTTAATTGATTGGTTGGTTGCTTACTTGCTTGCTGATTTGCTATTTTCTATGCTTCCTTTTCAGTTCCTTAGTTGTTTACTTGCTTGCTTGCTTGGTATGTTGCCTAATCAATTCATTCATTCGGTACTTGGCTGGTTGGTTGCTTGCTTGCTTATATAATAAAGCTTCTATGCTTGAATGGATACTTATTTGTTTGTCTGCTCGCTTGCTTGCTTGGTTGTTTGCTTGGTATGCTGCTTGGTTGTCTGCTTGGTATTTTGCTTAAATACTTCATTGATGGGATGCTGGGTTGGCTGCTGGCTTGCTTCCCATTAATTATGCTTCATTGCTTGATTGGATACTTGAATTAGTTGTTTGTCTGCTCGCTTGCTTGCTTGGTAACATGCTTGCTTGGTAATTTATCCTTTTTACCTTACTTCCTGTCCCTTCCTTCTTTACATTTCCTCACAATTTTCGCTTTTTTTTTCTCAAGTTTTGTGTGCAGTACGCAATTACCTGGTCGTTAGGCCTAAAAAAAAAATAGGTGTGGTTACGGTAACCCGACCTACCCTATTTTTAGGGGCCGACCCTATAACTTTTTATTACATTTGTCAAAAAAAAAAAAAAAAAAAAAAAAACGAATGCAGAAAACGCAATGAAAGCAAAATCGCCCGAGTCGCACACTTATTTCCCTGTCAAGTAGGTTTAATTTGTACACATTAGAAAAAAAAAGTAAAAAAAAAAAAAGTGATTGCCTACCTTCCTACCCTATTTTTTTTGGCTATGTTACCGTAACCACACCTATTTTTTTTTTTGGCCTTACCTAACTAAAAACAAAGTCGTCGCTGCCTAACTAAAAACAAAGTCGTCGCTGCACTTTCATGTGCTTACAACAAGAACGGTATTACTGTCAGATAAAATCACATCATTACCAGCAGCTATTCCTAGGCCTGGCTCACAACAAAGACTCGACTCGCACGAATTTACGTTTGAGGTCATATACTCTTATAACAGAGGGTAAGTTGTGTTTTTTTTTTATTTTTTTAGTCTAAAATGTATTGTAAATGTTATTTAAACGCCAATTGTTACTGGAATCAGAGAATATTTACCATTACAAAACATATCAAAAGAATGATTTTCGTACTTAGATCTAGGTGGTACATTTTACTAGCCTTTTAATGGTGTTACATACAAAATCCTCGAACTGTGAAATTATAACCATTCTTTGAGAAGTACATCAGAACAATTGTGTTTTTTTTTTACTCATGTTTGCTCTTACATGCATGCTTACTTGGCGATCTTAAATATGTTACATGTAGATACGTGCGGTTGAGCCACTTTTCAAGAAAAGTACAATCAAGCAGCTCTTTAGTAATGCAGACAAAAAGAAACAGGGGTAAAGGCGGAACTTACATTGTTACACTAAACACCACTTGTATGAAAAGAGAACTGTTACTAAGAAAACTTTAACACGCTTACAATTTGCTTTTCCTCTTACTTATTGTGATTGTTACTATGTTAACTCCATTATGACACCGCCACAAACAACACCTAAGTCAACCCAAACACAGACATATGTAAGACAATAACCAACATTAAAGATGCAAGATTTTGTCCATTGTAGAAAACCACACACAATTGATAAATTTATAAAACGCCAATGAAGAAGGACGCTCAGCTGTAGAGAGAAAGAAAGAAAGAAGAAACAAGTCGCGTAAGGCGAAAATACAATATTTAGTAGCTGCCATTTTTCAGCAAGAGCGTATACTCGTAGCATCGTCAGTCCACCGCTCATGGCAAAGGCAATGAAATTGACAAGAAGAGCGGGGTAGTAGTTGCGCTAAGAAGGATAGCACGCTTTTCTGTACCTCTCTTTGTTTTAACTTTCTGAGCGTGTTTTTAATCCAAACATATCATATCTATATGTTTTTGGAATCAGGAACCGACAAGGAATAAGATGAAAGTGTTTTTAAATTGATTTGGACAATTTAATTTTGATAATAATTTTTATATATTTAATTTTCAGAGCTTGTTTTTAATCCGAATATAACATATTTATATGTTTTTGGAATCAGCAAATGATGGAGAATAAGATAAACGTAAATTTGGATCGTTTTATAAATTTTTATTTTTTTTTACAATTTTCAGATTTTTAATGACCAAAGTCATTAATTAATTTTTAAGCCACCAAGCTGAAATGCAATACCGAAGTCCGGGCTTCGTCGAAGATTACTTGACCAAAATTTCAACCAATTTGGTTGAAAAATGAGAGCGTGACAGTGCCGCCTCAACTTTCAGGAAAAGCCGGATATGACGTCATCAAAGACATTTATCAAAAAAATGAAAAAAACCTATGGGGATTTCATACCCAGGAACTCTCATGTCAAATTTCATAAAGATCGGTCCAGTAGTTTAGTCTGAATCGCTCTACACACACACACGCACACACACACGCACACACACACACACGCACATACACCACGACCCTCGTTTCGATTCCCCCTCGATGTTAAAATATTTAGTCAAAACTTGACTAAATATAAAAAGGGGAAAAAAAAGAGAAAATAAGAAAATAAAAAATAAAAACTTAGGGTTTCATTCTTTTCATTTATTTTTCAGCGCGAAGCGGACTGCATGCAACTGAGGCAAATAAAAAAAAATTAAAAAAAATAGAAAAGTACTATCAAGCAGCTCTTTAGTAATGCAGACAAAATGCAGGTTGCACATACACCCACACAGCACATATTTCAATAAGAGCTAGACCCCCCCACCCCCCCACACACACACACACAAAAATGATAATAATACAAAAATAATAAATAAACAAAAAAGAGGAACAAAAAAACCATTAATGAGAACAGAGAGGGTTACTTGATAAAACGTCGAACCACAAAATGAAATAGTCATACTTGTTTGTTGTTGTTGTTGTTGTTGTTTTGTGTGTGTGCAGGGCCGGACCCAGGGGGGGGTTCCAGGGGTTCCGGAACCCCACCCCTGGAAAAAGCATGTACCTTGCTTTGACTTTTACTAGTTTTAGCACCAAAACAATGCTGCTCTTAACCCTCAAAACAAGGCCCAGAATGCACCAGATTGCACAGATTTTAACCGTTTTTCAAAAAATTTCCGGGGGAGCATGCCCCCGGACCCCCCTAGTTCGCGCGCCTGCTTTGCAGGCTTGTGGCTTCGCCACTTCGCTGATTTCCCCCCCCCCCCCAAAAAGGAGGAACTCCCCCCCTTACAACTCATTTGGTCCGGCCCTCTGTGTGTGTGTGTGTGTGTGTGTGTGTGTGTGTGGTAAATATCTTTATTTTTGCCAGATCATTTTCCACTTCAAAAAACGGCCATCAACACCCAAATCCTGACATGCACTTGTCCTCACCATCAATATCACGCAAAATGATATGACAACCCTCTTCCCAGATTTCAATTTCGGCCACGATGGTTCCGCTGCCGAACTATTTTTTGTCTTGCCTCTTAACATTCTGCAACCACAAAAAGCTCGCCCGCGGCATTTTCTTCAAGTGTCAACGTTTGTCGTGCAAGCTTTATTCGGAACACTGCACCCTCGCAGGCGGCTCGAGATCTCAGAAAATTCCTGCGGACATGACTGGCAGTTAAAAACACACGTTCCGTAGCGTTACGGCCCGCCAGCTACCCCCACCGTTTGGAATTACTGTCGCTCAAGGAGTACACGATAATATTGACTTAATGTCGTGCCCGGCTTCTTTGATTGAATACAGCGGTGGCCACGCGGCCAATTTAGCCATTTAGGATTCGTGTCCTAGCTCGCTCTCACTCTCTGACTGTCTCTGTCTCGGGTTCTTGGTCTCCTGTCTGTTTTTACATTTAGTGAAGTTATGACTAAATGTTTTAACATAGAGGGGGGAATCGAGACGAGGGTCGTGGTGTATGTGTGTGTGTATGTGTGTGTGTGTGTGTGTGTGTACGTGTGCGTGTGTGTGTGTAGAGCGATTCAGAGTAAACTGCTGGACCGATCTTTATGAAATTTGACATGAGAGTTCCTGGGTATGATATCCCCGGACGTTTTTTCTTTTTTTTGGATAAATGTCTTTGATGACGTCATATCCGGCTTTTTGTAAAATTGAGGCGGCACTGTCACACCCTCATTTTTCAATCAAAATGATTGAAATTTTGGCCAAGCAATCTTCGACAAAGGCCGGACTTCGGTATTGCATTTCAGCTTGGTGGCTTAAAAATTAATTAATGACTTTGGTCATTAAAAATCTGAAAATTGTAAAAAAAATATTTTTTTTATAAAACGATCCAAATTTACGTTCATCTTATTCTTCATCATTTCCTGATTCCAAAAACATATAAATATGTTATATTTGGATTAAAAACAAGCTCTGAAAATTAAAAATATAAAAATTATGATCAAAATTTTTTTTTCGAAATCAATTTAAAAACACTTTCATCTTATTTCTTGTCGGTTCCTGATTCCAAAAACATATAGATATGATATGTTTGGATTAAAAACACGCTCAGAAAGTTAAAACGAAGAGAGGTGCAGTAAAGCGTGCTATGAAGCACAGCGCAATTACCGCTACCGCGCCAAACAGGCTCGTCACTTTCACTGCCTTTTGCACTAGCGGTGGACTACGTTCAGTTTCATTCTGTGAGTTCCACAGCTTGACTAAATGTAGTAATTTCGCCTTACGCGACTTGTTACATTTAGTCAAGTTTTGACTAAATGTTTTAACATAGAGGGGGAATCGAGACGAGGGTCGTGGTGTATGTGTGTCTGTGTGTGTGTGTGTGTGTGCGTGTGTGTGTGTGTGTGTGTGTGTGTGTGTGTGGTGTGTGTGTGTGTGTGTGTGTCTGTCTGTGCGTGTGGGTGTGTAGAGCGATTCAGACCAAACTACTGGACCGATCTTTATGAAAGTTGACATGAAAGTTCCTGGGAATGATATCCCCGGAATTTTTTTTTATATTTTTTTTTATAAATACTTTTGATGACGTCATATTCGGCTTTTTGTAAAAGTTGAGGCGGCACTGTCACACCCTCATTTTTCAATCAAATTGATTGAAATTGTTGTAAAGCAATCTTCGACAAAGGCCGGACTTCGGTATTGCATTAATTTTAAGCTTGGTGGCTTAAAAATTAATTGATCACTTTGGTCATTAAAAATCTGAAAATTGTAATAAATTATTTTGTTTATATAAAACGATCCAAATTTACGTTCATCTTATTCTACATCATTTCCTGATTCCAAAAACATATAGATATGTTATATTTGGATTAAAAACAAGCTCTAAAAATTAAAAATATAAAAATTATGATCAAAATAAAATTTCCGAAATCGATTTAAAAACAATTTCATCTTATTCCTTGTCGGTTCCTGATTCCAAAAACATGATATGTTTGGATTAAAAACACGCTTAGAAAGTTAAAACGAAGAGAGGTACAGAAAAGCGTGCTATGCAGCACAGCGAAACCACTACCGCGCTGAACAGGCTCGTCAGTTTCACTCCGTTATGCACAAGCGGCCGACTACGGTCATTGTGAAAAAATGCAGTGCGTTCAGTTTCATTCTGTGAGTTCCACAGCTTGACTAAATGTAGTAATTTCGCCTTACGCGACTTGTTTTCTCTGTCTCTGTTTCTGACTCTGTGTCTCTGTCTCTGTCTCTGTCTCTTGTTCTTGGTCTCCTGTCTGTTTTTACCTCTGTCTATGACTCTCTCTCTGCATGTCTGTCTGTCTGTCTCTGTCTGTCTTTGACTCTCTGTCTCTGTCTCTGTGTATGTGTGTGTCTCTCTCTCGCTCTCTCTCTCTCTCTCTCTCTCTCTCTCTTTCTCTGTCTCACTGTCTCTCTCTACAATTATTCTCTGTATATGTTCCAAGGACAGGTTAGAAGATTAGGCTAAGCCTAAAACCTTTATCCTTATGTAATAAAGTTCTGAGTTCTGAGTTCTGAGTTCTCTGTCTCTGTCTCTGTCTCTCTCTGTCTCTCTCTGTCTCTCTCTCTCTCTCTCTTTCTCTCTCTCTCTTGTGTGTGTGTGTGTGTGTTTTACTGTCTTCATTTTTACGTTGTACGTTGTTGTTTTAGCAGGGACAGGTTATAAGACTAGGCGTCAGCGTTAAGTCTCCATCCTTGAGCAATAACGACTCAGTGTTCTGTCGTTCTCCTACACCCTCTCTCATTCCGTCTGTCTGTCTATTTTGACCTCTCTGCTACCCCCCCTCCCCCCCCCTTCCACCCCTACCTTTGTAGGCCACACGCGTCTGCTCGACACAATTTCGATATTAGAGTTATTTCCCCTGGATAGTGCCGTGTGCAAAACTGGTCCAAAATGGCGGAAATGATGAGGGGGTGTTTTATTGCAAAGCCGGGCTTGGTGATAATGATGCTGGCTATATTTTGTAGCGATCGAAGTCCGTTGTCAGAAGTCTAGTTATTATCTGGAGCATCCTCGCGCAAAATATAGCCTGCAATCTTCGATAGCGCACAACTAAAATCAAAAGCAATGGCTGAAATCCTGACGAAAATAAACGTGTTTTGGTAGAACTGTCAGTGGAAGCGATTGTTGTTCTCTCCACGTTCGTTTTTCATAGAAAAGACAACTACCATGTTCAGTGTAGGTCAACAAGAACAGTAACAATCTCACGTTTTCAAACGTCCGTCCAGATGACAGGAAAAGATCGCGACGCTGAAGAGAGAAACATGTGTTTGAACAAGATTTAAGCGGAAACGTTTTTAGATGCATTGCAATGCAACTATCCAACCCTGAGAACAGTTTAACGGGCAAGTATAGGGCAAACAACGAGTTTAAAAAAAGGGAAACTGTCTCGCAAAAGACTACTATTTTGACTATAAGCTGGAAGCTTTGAAGTTTCTATGGCTTCAGAAATGTTGGCTGAATTGTGCTCTTATTTTGACGTGGTATGTTCTGCAGATTCTGAAATGCTGCTAAATTATATGGCAGTTTTAGAATAGAATGTTTCACTACACAATTACAGAGAACTATCAGACAATGAAATGTTTCGCTCCTCAAAGGGAAATGTATGATGTGTCTGAAATGACAAGTAATAAGGTATATTTTCGTTGCATATGCCAATGTGAGTGCTACATGACAATATGAAAAATGGTGAAAGAATTCCGTGCCAGATACACACAATTTACTCGCCAAAAGGAAATTGCATAGAGGTAAAGATCATAGGGTAAAACATGCCCCGACAGAGAAAGAAAATATAAACAATCAAGACAAAGAACGTAAATTGTGATAAATCTTCCAAAGATAGTGTCAAAGAGAGTCCAAAGAGAAAAGAACAAGGAAATAATAAAGAAAGACTCACATTAAAGAAAAAATCCAACAAGAAACGACAACCTCTAATCTTAGAAAGACGACGTTTGAAGACATTGTTCTCAAAGTTGACGACACCTCGTAAACTTAAAATAACAAAAGGGAAGTTCCAGAAGAAAAGTTCAAAGACTTCAACATGTTTCAATCCAATGTTGGAATTTCCTTTTGTTTTGCCGAAACACCGTAGATTGTAAAAAAGGATAAGCAGCTTAATAATGCGTTTGATTCTAATGAGCCGTGGCAAAAGACAAATAACCGAAATAAAGACTCTCAAAAACAAAGGGACGTAAGCGTTCTTTATTGCATACGCCATTTGCAACAAGAGTAGGTGACATTTACGCAGAACCAATCTCCTGGCATTTGAAATAATAACAAGCGCACTGAAATGAACAAAGCGACTTGCATCGAAAAAAAAAGAAGGCACTTTGGAAGAAAGGATACAATGAATAAATAACCAAGAAAGCAAGCAAGCAACCAACCGACCAATCCAATACAGGGCTCCCCACAATGTGCGTCCTTGCGTCATGTACGTATTGGAAGCCGAAAACAATGTACTAGAAATTCTTGGAGGGGGTTCTTCGAAGCCCTTAAAAACATACGACAATGATTGCCCCCCAAAATCGACTTCGCTGATATGTTGTTAATATCTTGTCTGTGATATTTTCAGATGTATTTGAAACAAGTGTGAACAAATTAGAGAAATCTACCGGAGAGACTTTATGATACAGAATTTTGAATATGATGACATGCTGATTTTTTTACATTTGTTCTCACATTTGACCCGAACTGACTTTCCTGTGTTCGGCAAATAACAGCAAGACAATTCATTTTCTTTTTTAACAATTTTAAATCGCACCTACTTTTCACAATCACGGAAACTACCGGCCTTTTTCTATCTGATTGTTTACATTAAATTTGTTCTCATATTTGACC
>NW_027128341.1:0-2500 GCF_037325665.1 Littorina saxatilis
CGAAGAGAGTCTGCACACAACGTTGACTCTGTGAAATAAATTTCTGCCGAACCTGGGATCGAACTCACGCTAACAGCGGCCAACTGAATACAAATCCAGCGCGCTACCAACTGAGCTATATCCCCGCTGTCGTTGTGTGGTCTCCAGGCTTTTAGTGTGTGATTTGTTTCGTCAAAAGACTGCCCTTTCGACGCCTGCAAAAACTAAAAGGGCAAAAGGTGAATTTGGAGTGGTGGTGGGTTCAAGTGCTAGTCTTTCGGATGAGACGAAAAACCGAGGTCCCTTCGTGTACACTATATTGGGGTGTGCACGTTAAAGATCCCACGATTGACAAAAGGGTCTTTCCTGGCAAAATTGTATAGGCATAGATAAAAATGTCCATCAAATACCCGTGTGACTTGGAATAAAGGCCGCGAAAGGTGAACATTCGCCTAACAGGCTTGATGGTCGATGTGAATGCGTGATATATTGTGTAAAAAATTCCATCTCACACGGCATAAAGCGCTTTGAACTTCGGATAAGGCGCTACATAAATAAAGAGAATAATAAAAAAAATAATAAAGGTGATACAGTAAAACCTCTCACTGACGACCTTGAACATGTCCAGAAAAATCGGTCGTAAAAAGGAGGGGTCTTATTTGGAGTTTTGGAGGTAAAATTGATTAAAGTAATATACTATATGAGTCAGGAATTACATGGCCGACACATATTATGCGACCAGATCGGCGGCAAGCACGCACAAGGCGTTTTCGCGACAGGAGCTTTGATACAGAGGATGTTTTGCACAGAAAAAATACTGAACGTCTTGTAGTCAAATTCAATCTATGCGGGAGTGAAACCCCGACTAGTGATATGATAAGCTAACAACACGATAACTACATTTTTAATTCCTTTTCATTAGCAATGAAATCTAATTTGTGTAGGTTAATATATAAATAAACGGACATTCATTGAGGAGAAAAAAAAGTAGAAACAAAAACCTAATGAATATATATATATATATATACAAAAAGGGCTTAACACGAATACTAAGCGTTATATATGTACAGTTGTGAAAAGATACTGAGCATACATGCTCTTGAGCAAATGTGTAATCAAAACTTGGAGTTTGTATATAATGAAACACTGATGCCATGGACAAATATGAAAATAAATCTGAAACGAAGTCTTCCATCAATGTGATTTTTCGTCATTTGGTGCTTTTTTTTATGTATTGAGACTCATTGGGACTCTCACAAACACCGGGATAGAACTCCACACAACTCTACCGGAATAGGCTTAATTTTACTTAAAGAGATCTATCCTTCTTTTGTGCGTGTAAACCCTATGACTCCTCCTCTTTCTATTAGCCGGACAAGAGCAGTCCGTCTGCTTTAATTCAACTGTGTCCAGCAAAAGACAAGTGTTATATGGAGTCCCCCAGGGTACTGTCCTTGGACCACTACTCTTTTCCCTGTGAATTTAAACGATCTTCTTCCCATGACATCTGACGTCAATCAAATCCATTATGGCGTCGACTAGTTGACGGTTTTTCACTGACAAGTTCGCTGCCAAAACTTCCATCCGTAGCTGTTTGAAAAGCTTGTTCGGGCTGTCACAGTTGCCAGGTAGCAAAGACCGGTGGAACTCAAGCGCTCCACGTTTTGACAGGTGAAAGAAGAGCTTTGAACGCAGGCGGTCTTGCACTCTTCTTCGGTTGTGCCCCCTATGGTCTGCCTGTTGTTGCCACTGATGCCCGAGTCGGGGTAAAACATGAAGTTGGAGGTAAGCGCAGAGTCAGGGCAGTCTGCAAGAAAAGAACAAGTCGCGTAAAGCGAAATCAGTACATAACAATAATGATAACGTTAACAAACAAAAACAATTCTGTACTCACCGATACAAGGGCAGCACAAAAGCGAATTTTCGCTTATGACAATTTTCGCTTATGACAATTTTCGCTTATGACCATTTTCGCTCATGACAATTTTCGCTTATGACAATTTTCGCTTATGACAATTTTCGCTTATGACAATTTTTGCTTTTGACAATTTTCGCTTATGACAATTTTTGCTTATGACAATTTTTGCTTATGACAATTTTCGCTTATGACCATTTTCGCTCATGACAATTTTCGCTTATGACAATTTTCGCTTATGACCATTTTCGCTCATGACAATTTTCGCTTATGACAATTTTCGCTTATGACAATTTTCGCTTATGACAATTTTTGCTTTTGACAATTTTCGCTTATGACAATTTTTGCTTATGAAAGCTTCATCAGGATCACGAACAAACACACACAAAGGGCAACAACAAGCAAGACCAACACGTAAAGATCAACTGAGGTTGGAAAAGAAGATGGAGGGAAAACACAAAAGGGAAGGAACTCTAGGAACGAAAAGAAACTGATTACAGGGGAGAGTAGTGCTTATAGGAAAAATAGTAATAACAATAAGAACACTTTATTGTCCATATAATATAACATAAAACATTTCTTTGACACACCCTGCCTGCCTGTAAA
>NW_027128341.1:7500-16873 GCF_037325665.1 Littorina saxatilis
TGTTTACATGACTAGAAAATCTACGCCAGTTGTCATACTCAAATGACTTTTTTTGGTATTACTTGTAACCATTATGTGTCTGTACTGCATGCGAAGTCATGATTTTTCAAGTCATCAAACCTGTTACGGCTTTCAAAACACTTTCCGGAAGATTACATAACATCTGACCAAATACCTGTAATGATCCGATTTTACCCGGAGTACTTCCCGGTTGTAAGCATAACATCTTCAAAGTTTCAAAGCGATCTACCGGGTCAATCCTAAAGTTGTCATGGTACGCCTCAGAACTGACGCTAACAAAAAAACTCCTTTACGAACGCTTAAGCAATCGACACCTGCATCAGTAGGAATGGCATAACACAAGAACTACGCAAAATAACACCCAAACAAGAACTGTTCCGGGTAGCTAATTGATACTACTTATTCCTCGTATATAAAAGTAGCCAAATTGTGTCTAGCCTGAATTTTCGTTGAATTTTTAATTGGTACCTCACGTTTTTGTCAGTTTTTGTTGTTGAGTGTACCCTTATATGAGCGGCGGTTACGTGACCCCAATAAAACAATCTTTGATCCAAAATGTGTGCCAGATATCCAAGTAAAGTGTCATTAATGGCATGGAAAGTTTGACAGAAATGACACGGGAATGAATGCTCAAAATGTGTTCCAATACTTTTTTGCCAAGTTTATTTTTGAGCGGGCCACCAGACACATTTTGTCAAAACTAATGTTTGAGGCCCTTCATGGAATGTAAAAACAAAACAGGAATCGTTATCAAGACAACAAAGCCTACCAAACCGCACAGTTCTATAGTATGCTTTGTGCAAACGATAGGAGACACCCCACACACACACGAAATCACCCATCCCACCCCCCCCCCCCCCCCCCCCCACACACACACACACCGCACGCGCGCCCCAGGTAAAAATGCCGTAAATTAAGTATGAAGATCTCAACAGTGCCTATGAAAGGTAAAAGTCTGTTTCTCTTGTCATCCTGCTCAAATATTCAAGGCAGTGATAAAGAGTGTACTAAATAAATGACAGCTCTTTTTTTTATGTCTTCAACAGGGCTTCCCTTGCCACTTTCTATTTTCATTGTTAGACAATAATGGCGTCAGGGCAAGGCTCGGCCTACTGACTTCCAAACAGTCTCTCGGTACTCCAACTCTGAAGTGAGTTGATAAACAAGGTGCTACGACATCTGTTTAAATTATGGTGTATCCGTCAAACCCTAAAACATTACATAAATAATTAAGATCTTCCTCCTGCTACCGTGACTACAGAGTGTTTTTGTTAGTTTGTTTGTTTGTTTGTTTGTTGTTCTCGCTTATTTGGGACTGGGTGGCCGAGTGGTAACGCACTTGCGCTCGGAAGCGAGAGGTTGCGAGTTCGACCCTGGGTCAGGGCGTTAGCAATTTTCTCCCCCCTTTCCTAAGGTGGTGGGTTCAAGTGCTAGTCTTTCGGATGAGACGAAAAATCGAGGTCCCTCCGTGTACACTACATTGGGGTGTGCACGTTAAAGATCCCACGATTGACAAAAGGGTCTTTCCTGGCAAAATTGTATAGGCATAGATAAAAATGTCCACCAAACTACCCGTGTGACTTGGAATAATAGGCCGTGAAAAGTAGGATATGCACCAAAATGGCTGCGATCTGCTGGCCGATGTGAATGCGTGATGTATTGTGTAAAAAAATCCATCTCACACGGCATAAATAAATAAAATAAAAATAAAAAATCCCTGCGCTTAGAACTGTACCCACGGAATACGCGCGATATAAGCCTCATATTGATTTGCAGCTTGTTTTACAGGGTAGTTCATAAAATGGACCAATTTTAATTTTTCTCCCACATTTTTTTCTTCAGATTTTCATCGCTTTTTTATACAATGTAAAGAAGAGACCCGTGAAGTTATGAGGCGCAGTGGCGTGGTGGCGTGGTGGTAAGACGTCGGCCTCCTAACCGGAAGGTCGTGTGTTCGAGTACCGGTCGCCGCCGCCTGGTGGGTTAAAAGTGGAGATTTTTCCAATGACGTAACCCCATTCGTGTGTACACGCAAGCACAAGACCAAGTGCGCACGGAAAAGATTCTGTAATCCATGTCAGAGTTCGGTGGGTTATAGAAACACGAACATACCCAGCATGAGAGATGTTCAACGTGCGGGCTACCTCACCTGCCTTGACCTCTCACCAATTCATTGTAAAGCGCTTAGAGAACGTCAAGCGCTCTATAAATCTCTCATATTATTATTATTATTATGAGGATATGGATTTGGATGAAATTGAATGACATTAAATAATTAGTATCCTGCGAGTCAAGAATCCAAAATGGCCGGTGCTTATTTTGCGACTTGATTGGCGGAGTGACGGGCGCAATGGCTTGGTGGTAAGACGACGCCGGCCTCCAAAGCGGAAGGCCGTGGGTTCGAATTCCGGCCGCGCCTGGTGAAATAAGGTGGATATTTGTCCGATCTCCCAGGCATATCGTCAACTTATGTGCAGACCTGCTAGTGCCTTATCCCCCTTCGTGTGTACACGCAAGCACAAGACCAAGTGCGTACGCAAAAGATCCTGTAATCATGTAAGAGTTTGGTGGGTAATAGAATCACGAAAAATATCCAGCATGCTTCCTCCGAAAACGGCGTATGGCTGCCTAAATGGCGGAGTAAAAACGGTCATACACGAAAAAATCCACTCCTGCAAAAACACGAGTGCACGTGGGAGTTTCAGCCCACGAACGCAGAAGAAGAAGAAGAAGATTGGCGGAATGCACATGGCGTTTTTGTGAAGGAAGCTTGGACACGTGCCAAAAAGAAAACTGCTAAATACTTTGCAGCCAATTTCTAAGAAGCTAGCGGTTTCAATTGTCAAACAAAAAGTCAATTGGGCGTCCATTTTTAACTGAATCCCACGACAGGATTTCAAATTTGGAATTTGACAACAAGACGTCCAGTAGCTTTCCTGTGAAGAAACATGTCCTCTTGCAAAGCTCCCGTCACGAAAGCTGCTTTGTGTCCTTTTTGGGGGGGTGGGAGGGGGGAGGGGGGGCAAGCAGATCATTGTGGGGCTTTTAATCAAAAACATGCATCCGTCTACAATGTATCATCATTCATCCTTAACATTTACCACCCACGGAAACGTACAATGTGATATACATGTTAGCACATCATTATTACGACACACTTCCGATGTAAATGGCATGTATACAAGACATATATATATTCAAAACATTAATTTAAGACAGACATATAACATACCATTCGTCCACAAGTAATACCAGAACATAACATCCCATGCAGAGTACAATACTGATTAAAAGAAAGAAAGAGAAAGAGAGAGAGAGGTGGGGGGGGGGGGGAGTAGTCATGGTGGTGGTATCATTTACAATTTACGTACACTCTTAAATACAAATACAAATAATAGACTCTTCTTTAAGTTTCACCCAAATATGATCAAGAATCACTCTATCGTTGTTGGCTCTGTCGTTGTTGACTCTGTCGTTGTTGGTTCTGTCGTTGTTGGTTCTGTCGTTGTTGGTTCTGTCGTTGTTGGTTCTGTTGTTGTTGGTTCTGTCGTTGTTGGTTCTGTCGTTGTTGGTTCTGTCGTTGTTGGTTCTGTTGTTGTTGGTTCTGTCGTTGTTGGTTCTGTTGTTGTTGGTTCTGTCGTTGTTGGTTCTGTCGTTGCTGGCTCTGTCGTTGTTGGTTCTGTCGTTGTTGGTTCTGTCGTTGTTGGTTCTGTTGTTGTTGGTTCTGTCGTTGTTGGTTCTGTTGTTGTTGGTTCTGTCGTTGTTGGTTCTGTCGTTGTTGGTCCTGTCGTTGTTGGTTCTGTCGTTGTTGGCTCTGTTGTTGTTACACCCCCGGTATAGGGGTGTGTATAGGTTTCGGTCGATGTGTTTGTTTGTTTGTTTGTTTGTGTGTTTGTTTGTATGTTTGTGTGTTTGTTTGTGTTCGCAAGTAGATCTCAAGAATGAACGGACCGATCGTCACCAAACTTGGTGAACAGGTTCGATACATTCCTGAGACGGTCCTTACAAAAATTGGGACCAGTCAAACACACGGTTAGGGAGTTATTGGTGGATTTTGTTTTTTTGGGGGGATCAACTACAGTTCAAGAATGAACGGACCGATCGTCACCAAACTTGGTGAACAGGTTTGATACATTCCTGAGACGGTCCTTACAAAAATTGGGACCAGTCAAACACACGGTTAGGGAGTTATTGGTGGATTTTGGTTTTTTGGGGGGATCAACTACGCATAACTCTTCCTTATCTTCTCCATGTTTTCAGCGTTTACCTCCCTTCCTTCGTATGGTGCACTACGATATGAGAGGCATCTTTGGATATTCCCGGCGTTCTGTTATTATTTTTAGAAGGTCATCGCAGTGTCCAGAACGCTTTCCTTGGACCCGTAAGTTGTCCTCACTGTAAAAGTGCAAAGGTCGAATCAATTTATAGCCACGCGAAAAATACACTCTCATCTATCTCTATATATTTATACAATAGATATAGATATATATATACGGCTTCTCTGTGTGTGTGTGTGTTTGAGTGTGTCTGTAGAAAACACCTGTGTATTGCACAGTTCTGTTTGTGATGTGGTACCTAGGGCGTCGTCAAAACTGGGAAAACTTTGTCCACAAAGAAACTAAAGATTACAAAGACTGTGGCAAAATCTGGAAGAAAATCCGCAGATTTAAATGTAGATACAGAACTAAAGAAAAGCCACTATTATCGGGTGATAAAATGACCACAACTGACTCTGAAAAGGCAAACCTATTAGCAGATACCTTTGCCAAAAATAGTCAATCAAAATCCCTAGATACTGAACGACTCAATTATAGGTTAGATCAGGAGAAGGGTTTCACATACCCCCCAGATGACAACCAGTTGCCTATAAACTGCATGTTTAAGGCAAAAGAAGTCCAAAACGCCATCTCTTCTGTGAAAGACCCAAAAAAATCCACAGGTTTAGACCCAATATCATATCACATGATAAAACATCTACCACCTAACTTTGTTAAGTTGCTCACTCAGTTTTTCAACCTATGCTGGTTAAAGGATACTATCCCCGCAGCGTGGTCAGACTCACAAGTAGTAGCAGTATTGAAGAGCGGAAAACCGGGCAATCTACCTGGCAGTTACCGCCCCATATCACTAACCCCCCACCTCAGCAAGATCTTTGAGCGTGTGGTGAACCAGAGGCTGGAGTTCCACCTCAATAAACACAATATCATTCCTACATGCCAGGCAGGTTTTAGGCAAGGTCGTTCGTGTGCGGACCACATTGTGCACGTTACTGAAAAAATCAAAAAGACCTTGGCACATAGTAATAATTCTCTTCTTGGAACCTTCTTTGATATTAAATCTGCGTACGACAGCGTCTGGCATGCTCGTCTACTCCTAAAACTCGGCAGAATCGGTGTCTCTGGCCACATGTACCAATTCATCAAAAACTTCATCAGCAATCGCAAGATGTCTGTCCGGGTGGGCTCTTCGGTGTCCGAAACCCATGCGCTGGACATGGGGGTTCCCCAGGGCAGTATCATCGCGCCAAACTTATTCAGCATCATGCTCTATGACATTACTTCTGTTAAGGTTGACGGTGCCAGTGTACTTCTGTATGCGGACGACCTCGCCTTAATAGACACTAATAGACCACGCCATAACAGAGTTACCAACACTGTTGACTTATCTTCTTACCAAACTAAAATCGACAACCTCTGTCAATATATGTACACCAACGGCTTCCAACTAGCCTCAAATAAAACAGTCTTTCTTGTTGTCTCCCGTAGACAACTGTACAGGAACTGCAGTATAAAGATAGGTTGTGATATTATCAAACCGAGCTCAGAAGTTAAGTTCCTCGGCGTTATCATCGATACCCGACTTAACTGGACCAGTCATATCGAACATCTGATCAATAAGGCCAACAAGGATCTTTATATCATACGCTACCTGGCGTCCCAATCCTGGGCCAGAGGGCGTAAGTGTGTCACAGAGGTAGTGCGGGCATTAATTCGCTCCCGCCTCCTTTACGGGTGCGAAGCTTATTTCGCGACGCGCCCGGCGCTCATGAAAAAACTGGCTATTATAGAGTGCAGGGCGCTCAAAATAGCTCTGGGACTCTCCCAACAAGCGAGTAAGAGTCGAGTCTACAGCGAGTGTGGGTGGCTGCCCCTTGTGGATGAGATAAAACTCCGTTCAGCTCAGTATGCTGTCAGAGCCCACGCGGTAGAGAACTCTGCCTGCGAGGTCCTGACTGACTTTTTTCCTCAGCACCAAAATTATGAGGCCAACACCAAACATAGCACTCAACTCTTGGCCAAAACGCTACCCTTATCCGACACAGTAAACCGCATGCTAGCCGATAGCGGGGTGAAGGTCAGTGAGCTGGCCAGGGTCCCCCCGCCCTCCTACCCGCCTTGGCTTGAGGAAACCCCTACTATCATATACGACAGTGAAGATAATACTACCAAAAAAGATAACCCCGTCTACCTAGCTACTGTTACAAAAGAAACCCTAAACTACAAATTCTCGGAGCATTTAAAAGTCTTTACTGACGGATCCAAATTTGCAGACGGCAGCGTTGGCTGCGCCTTTGTGATCCCAGATCTCAAAATCTCAAGGAAATATACTCTTAATAAAGACATCTCCATATTCTCAGCCGAGCTATTTGCCTTGCTCATGGCATGCACTTTTATAAATGACCTCCCAGTCACACCGCGTGCGGTAGTTTTCTGCTCTGACTCGCGCTCTTCATTACAAGCTCTGCATCGAAACACATCAAATCGGGCAGAGCTACAAAGAGAAATCCTCTTTATATGTCACCAGTTAATCTCATCCGGCACATCCGTATCATTTCTCTGGGTCCCCTCTCACGTAGGGGTCCGGGGAAATGAACTGGCGGATGTCGCTGCCAAAGAAGCGGCAGAATCTAGCCCAGCTAACACTAACATCGGCTACTCAGTAACCGAGTTCTACAGTAAAATCCGTAAACTCATTCGAAGTCAGTACGTAACATCTCTGTCCTATCAACCCATTGATATGAACGATCTACACCCCGATCTCCCAACAAACCTCCTCACTATCTTCAGACGCCTCCGTGCCGGCGGCTGCCGCTTCCATATCTTTAACAAGTCCTGCCATTGTGGAGAACCCTATTCATTTCAACACATTTTCGCTCCATGCGCTACAAATAGAATTACCTTTAAAACCTTATATGACCATATGCAGCTCCATGGTCTGAGTCCCCAGGATTATCTGCGCAGTAGCAGTTCTCTAGGCTGGTCACACAGCTTGCTGCTGTGCCGACTGGTCAGGGACTCGGACATGGGGCTGTGGGTATAACTAAGCCCAGATTATCACATCAGCGTGTTTCAGTTTGAGGTCGAGTGGCTCCCGCCATCCCTCCTGATTCCAGCGACTACCTTCCAGACAACATATCCTCACCCAAGGCCCACTAGTCGCCAAACTGTACATATTGTTTTTATTACCACGGCCTTCGTGGCTTACATCTTAATCCTTTTATTTGTAAAAAGTTTTGAGATTTATTGTTCGTGTTCCTCTTACTTGCTCATTTATTTGGTTTTATTGGTGATCCTGAAAGGTTCCACTTTTTAACTCGATTTGAAATAAAAATAAATAATATTACAAGCCCGTTATTCAAGATATAGAATACAGACTTATAATTCTTACCAAGAAACATCTTAACTACTTTTCATTTTAACAAATTCCACAGAGCATTATCAACTCAACCCCACCCCCTGCCCTCCTCTCCTTATTTTTTGTTTCTTTCTTTCCTCTTTTTGAAAGCGGACAAACACTCAAGTCCTTAATGGCTCAAAACCGTAGGACTTTTAATATTAATTTTAACGACAAGTATGGGACTCGACATGATATGATCAGGAATGGCATTATGGCCCCTGAATCATGTTCGTGCTGTTCCCATTCCACGAGTCTGGAAGGGACCTAAGCTTGACGGGTCCATGGTTCGAAGCCGGCGTACAGTGCGCCACTCAAGCCGGGTATTTGGCTCTATTTAATCCACACGTGCTGAGCATGTTTTATCTATATATATATACGACTAGTGTATGTGTGTCTGTGCGCGATGCGCGGCCAAGGTTCTCGATGGATCTGCTTCAAATTTGGTGGGCTTATTCAGAGAGACCCCGGACACAACCTCATCGATGAGATATTTCAACACGTGCTCTCAGCGCGCAGCGCTGAACCGATTTTGGTTCCACCTCAGCTATTTTGGTTCCACCTCAGCTACCCGGGCCCCCATACCGACACACCATAGCCGCTACACCACATCACAACGCCAAAGTTCTCGGTGGATCTTTTTCAAATTTGGACACCGTATTCAGCTACACCACGGACACAATATCATCGATGAGATATTTCAACACGTGCTCTCAGCGCGCAGCGCTGAACTGATTTTGGTTTTTGTGTTCATTTCACCATTATAAGTAACTCTTCCTTATCTTCTCCAGTGTTTGGCGTTTATCTCCCTTCCTTCGTGTGGCTTTCCCGTTTGTAAGTTACTATTACTATTTTTAGAATGTCACTGCGCTGTCCACTGCGCTGCCCACAACGCTTCCCTTGCACCCGTAAGTTGTTTTTACTGTCAAAGTGAAAAGGTCGAATCAATTTATAGCCACGCGAAAAATACACTCTCACCTATTTCTATATATTTATAGATACAGATATGCATATATATATATACGGCTTCTCTGTGTGTGTGTGTGTTTGTGTGTGTGTGTGGGCAAAAACCTATGTATTGTAGAGTTCTGTTTGTGATGTGGTCTAGCGGCTTTTGTCTGTCTGTATGTTCTGGCATGTGAGAAGCCACAGCAGATAATATAGGGCTAAGAAATAAGCTCTAAAATTCTCAATCCCGTTTGACAGGACTTCGCCTTTCAAAGGTGATTGTGGTGAACCGCCACGCTGTCTGTCTCTGTCGCGCCGTTCACCCCAAATTCCCGTTTCTGAGTTACTATTTTTAGAATGTCACTGCGCTGTCCAGAACGCTTCCCTTGCACCCGTAAGTTGTTCTTACTGTCAAAGTGAAAAGGTCGAATCAATTTATAGCCACGCGAAAAATACACTCTCACCTATCTCTATATATTTATAGATATAGATATACATATATATATATATACGGCTTCTCTGTGTGTGTGTTTGTGTGTGTGTGTGTGGGCAAAAACCTGTGGATTGTAGAGTTCTGTTTGTGATGGGGTCTAGCGGCTTTTGTCTGTCTGTATGTTCTGGCATTTGAGAAGCCACAACAGATAATATAGGGCTAAGAAATAAGCTCTAAAATTCTCAATCCCGTTTGACAGGACTTCGCCTGCAGAGGTGATTGTGATGAACCGCCACG
>NW_027128343.1:0-30000 GCF_037325665.1 Littorina saxatilis
ACGCAAACATACTCTGATTAAATAGAACTTAGTTTAGCAAGACATACTAAGAACACTAAACATTTGAGTTCATACAAAAATTGAGAACTAAATTAAATACTGGACAAGCGATTTAAATAAGCTTAAGGCCTACACCAACTGCAATGGGCTAATTCAAATACAAAGGTTTAGTTAACTATAAAAGGCAGTGCATAAAACTCCATAATCCTAAGAGGGTCAAACAAATAAGAAACATAAGACTAGATAGTGTCTGTAAAAGAAGCCGACATTTACCCTTTTCTCCAACATTTGTTCCAAAACACACCTCCGAATGATTGTCGATGACTCGAAAGCTTTCCTATCTTGTGATTGCCTTGAACCTAGCTACAACTGCTTTGTGTTTAATAACTATCATCATGTATTGAATCCCGTGCTCTTTCTTCGGCGGAGGTGGGAGGGGGGGGGGGTTAGATATTTTGCTGGTAGTATTTTTTTCGATCGAGTTATCTATATTCGTTGGGCAGTTTTCTTTGTCGGACAGATTTTTCCCACAAATGACCAGGAAACCAAATTACGTAAGCCGTGTCAGCTGTACCCTTTGTAAAAGTCAACGTAGCTCGAGAACGGCATTGAAGTATTGGTGTTCTTTACCTTGCCCAAGAAGCAGCGCATATGAGAATACGTCACACACTCGAGTCAAGGACGTCGTAAAATGGCCCTCGGTCAAGTTTTCACCGAGAACCATTTTATGATGTCCTTAACATTTATGTGTTAGTCGGCTTAGAATATGCGCGCAGGTTTCAAAGTTTTGATCCATTCGATTATCTCAACAGACATCCTTTGATTGTAAAGTTGAATGTGGGCACAGGATGGTTGAAAATACTTAACTTGAAAGTTTCCCGCTGTGGTAGATTTTTATGGTGGTTGTCACACAGGCAGCGACGGCTTTACTGGTCGGACCCAGTTGTGCGTTACCTCGCTTTTGCCTTTAATGACTGACTGACTGGCTGACTTTGGGGATTAACGTCCTCTGAGGTAACTAGGATCTATTTGGGAACATTTACCGTGATACTGTAAGAGGAGCAAGAAAAGAAAAGAAAAAATATTTAAAACAAAATAGGGGATGAGGGGGGGGGGGGGGTAGATGGGGGGAGGGATGAGACCATGGAACTAGTTTTTAGAAGTTATGCAATCAAACATTTCAATCAATCAATGAGTCTTATATCGCGCATATTCCGTGGGTACAGTTCTAGGCGCTCTGCAGTGATGCCGTGTGAGATGAAATTTTATACGGCCAGTAGATTGCAGCCATTTCGGCGCATATTTACCTTTCACGGCCTATTATTCCAAGTCACACGGGTATAGGTAGACAATTATTAACTGTGCCTAAGCAATTTTGCCAGGAAAGACCCTTTTGTCAATCGTGGGATCTTTAACGTGCACACCCAATGTAGTGTACACATTTAAACATTGTAGGCTCAGACCACTTCGCCGTATTTAATTTTAGACACCGTACGTTATTAGACGCGAAAGTGCAATACTTAATGATCCGCTCAAAGCACTGTTGAAGCAACAATTTGTCTTTTGGTCGCAGATAAGGACATACTCTATCAAAACATGTGAATATATGTCTCAAGCATGACTAAACGCCCCGAAGGGCTCCGTCTAGTAACTCTATTTTTGATATCGTTTTTTAAATGTCAGCAATTTGCAATGAGGTCACCCATCATAAAATAAGGTTATTAATTATTTCCATACGCCATCTAAGTGAAACGGAGGCATTTTGTATCGCTGATTTTATTTACAAACTGCTCTTGCAGCGGATCATTTGATCGGAACTAAATAAGTAAAGTGAAAATAGGTAAATAAATATATAGATGGATAAATCAGAAAACAAGATTGCAAAACATAAACACGTTCATAAAACATGTTAGTTTCCACTATTGCCGTAAACAAGTTCTCTGCAAAAACATTGAAAGTCAAATACTGTTTTCGCCTCTGTTTCTTCTTGTTGATTTTTTACATTAATTTTAGTCAAGTCTTGTAGATTTTATCTTTGAAATATTTGCTTTGTGTTTCGTAACAGAATTAACTATGGTATTGTGTTGCTTAGTACTTGATGCATGAATTGGCGTCTCGCAGAATTAAACGCCGCTGAGGAAGGCCTGGCAACAGGTCGAAAATTTGGGCTGCCACTTGAAATTCTTTGTTAGGCTTTTCTTTTCCTTGATTTTGTTGACATCTCTCTCTCTTTTTTTCTCTGTGTATGTGTGTGTGTGTGTGTGTGTGTCTCTCTCTCTTTCTCTCTCTCTTTCTCTCTCTCTCCCCCTTTCTCTCTCTCCCCCCTCTCTCTCTCTCTTTCTCTCTCTCTCCCCCTCTCTCTCTCTATTTTCTCTCTCTCTCTTTCTCTCTCTCTCTCAGTCACTCTCTCTCTCTCTCTTTCCCTGCCTCACAAACACAAATACACACGCACTAACACACACAAAGCAGCAGGCCGGGATGCGGCAAATTGGGTAAGGCAGACTGGGATACGGCAAGTTGGGAGAGGCAGGATGGGATGCCGCCAACGCATCTAGCAGTGCACATTCTACAGGGGGGGGGGGCGTTCTTTTAAATCAAGTTTTGCCCAGTGTTGATTTTGCCGGTTTTGGTAATCCTACATTCCTCCGTGCGACAGCGGACTAAATGCGCATTTAAAACTATTTAGATGTTTTGCTTAAATTTTGACTTGGAGCGAAATAAATTAAAACATCTTGTTCGTTGTGCTTTTGTTTTAAATTAAAGAGTATTCCATTTCTAAATTAAATATCACTTGCCTGTTAGCTCTTTATTGTTGTTGCAATAGTTGTATATACTTGGAAGAAAAAAAAGGCATACAACGAGACAGTTATGGTAGCCAAAGAAGCAAATATGAATAAGAGACCTTCCTCCGTTTTTACGTTTTACTGACAGATGACTCAATTCGTCATCAATGACTTGTTATTGGCGCCACAAAGCCAAGAACTCACCCTTTTTCCTCCGGCGAGTATGACTCCAGGGCGTAACTCCACACACTCAGATTTGTTCAAGTGGTCTGTATTCCCAATGGGTAGGGAGGGGGGGCATGAAACCTGCTTAAGTGTGCCAGGTAACGTGTCACTATTTCAAGAAAACAAAACACCACAAAAGCTTCTTGTGTGATTAAAGAATTACTCAAGCGAGCGATAAGTGTGTGATCACATCCGTTCTGTACCCCAGGACAGCTTTAGAGAATGCGTCATACTCATTCAGCTATTTCCTTGTTCATGATCGAAAAGAATGGAAAGCTCCAAAACAAAAACAATCTTTGGAACTTTAAGCAAAGGGTTCTCTGAAGTTTCAACAATCATTTCAAGATATTGCCTTGACCGGGGAAAGATAACATAGATGGGTAAAAGCCGGCAAATATTTCATGAACTGATACACGTAAAATTGACGGGTGTAAGCCAGCAAATATTGTATGGACTATAAAAGCCTAAAAAGGAAGAACAGTGTTCTTGTTACGGCGATGACCTTAAAGGTTATCTCACAGAATGTTGTTTGAAACCCAACAGAAACAAATAAAAACAAAAACAAAAAGGTCAGACATTTAACGTAAGAGTTTAGAATAGGATGCTTCGAAAAACTTATTGAATTAGTTATACATGTATACATCTGTTGAAGGCTTCTCGGTACCGTAAATATAAAAGAAGGCGAACATTCAAAGAACTATTGAGGTAGGGGTCCAAATCAAAAGTAACGAAATTGCCTTACTTTTGTTCTTAACCAATATACATTCAACATTTAATATACATGCCAAGCGTTTCAAGGGTGCTGCCAATTGTTTCTTTCAGCATTTGTTGAACATTTATTAACACTGTTTCTACAAGTAGACCCAAATTGATTTAGTCTTAAATTCCAACACAACGGGTTTTTTCTATACTGCATTTTACGTTTGACAAGAAACCTGATTTAGACCACCCAGATACGGTATTTGCAAAATATTTATCTCTTTTATATCATTTTTCAAAATTGTTGTTTATGAAATCGAAAATCACATCGAAAAATGTCACTATTCGATGTTCCCTCACTAATCTGGGTGTGAAGGGTTTTCTTGAAGCAGACACCGGGGCTTGCTAAACGATTGCCGCTTAAGCGGAGGGGAGTCAAGCGTGATTAAGTGCCTGGCCTGCCAATTGACACCTACCGGCGAAAACACACAATAGGCCACAAGGAAGTTTTCTTTTGTCGGAGAACAAGGAAGAGGCATGCTGGCTGTCTCTGGATCATAATTATGTAGACTATCTTTGAATATGTCCGAGTTTGTTTATGTTTAAGAAGGAGTACGCACAAGACAGACAGACAAGCAAATAACATATAGACACTAAACAGTCTAAGTAGTAAATGGATTTATGCTGATCTGTATGTGAGCAGCACACGTCTTCAGATGTCTATAAAAAGATGTATGAGCAACTGCAGAACTAAAACATGCAGAATATTATGAAGCATCGATTGGAGATAACTATTGCGAGCATGACCAAAATGTGAAATCATGTTTTTGACAGTTTTGAACTGCCAAAATGAAGTGAGGAAATGGAGTTTATCTTTTAAGCATTGCAAGGGGTTCTAGAACTGTCCGAGGGGGTATTGGGAGATAAGTGTTACCATACATGGTGTACCTCAATCAACATTAGACATTCAGTGACTTTAAAACAGCCCTTACAGGCATGATCAGCGCGTTTTCCATGGATGATTGCGTTCATGTCTTTGATGAATTTGTCTCGACATTGCGCGTGTGTAACTTCACAACGAAGGGGTTAATTTGTCCAGTACTTTAAGTTTAAGAAATAATTGTTATGGTCATATTTGTTGTGCAAAAACTTCAGTTCGACCATTTTACACAGTTTTGAATGTTTATTTATTTATTTATTTATTTATTTATTTATTTATTTATTTATTTATTAAGGAGATTTCTATAGCGCATAACGAAAAGCACTATGCGCTTTACAATATCACTAAGTATAAGCACACGCAAACATACTCTGATTAAATAGAACTTAGTTTAGCAAGACATACTAAGAACACTAAACATTTGAGTTCATACAAAAATTGAGAACTAAATTAAATACTGGACAAGCGATTTAAATAAGCTTAAGGCCTACACCAACTGCAATGGGCTAATTCAAATACAAAAGTTTAGTTAACTATAAAAGGCAGTGCATAAAACTCCATAATCCTAAGAGGGTCAAACAAATAAGAAACATAAGACTAGATAGTGTCTGTAAAAGAAGCCGACATTTACCCTTTTCTCCAACATTTGTTCCAAAACACACCTCCGAATGATTGTCGATGACTCGAAAGCTTTCCTATCTTGTGATTGCCTTGAACCTAGCTACAACTGCTTTGTGTTTAATAACTATCATCATGTATTGAATCCCGTGCTCTTTCTTCGGCGGAGGTGGGAGGGGGAGGGGGTTAGATATTTTGCTGGTAGTATTTTTTTCGACCGAGTTATCTATATTCGTTGGGCAGTTTTCTTTGTCGGACAGATTTTTCACACAAATGACCAGGAAACCAGATTACGTAAGCCGTGTCAGCTGTACCCTTTGTAAAAGTCAACGTAGCTCGAGAACGGCATTGAAGTATTGGTGTTCTTTACCTTGCCCAAGAAGCAGCGCATATGAGAATACGTCACACACTCGAGTCAAGGACGTCGTAAAATGGCCCTCGGTCAAGTTTTCACCGAGAACCATTTTATGATGTCCTTAACAATTATGTGTTAGTCGGCTTAGAATATGCGCGCAGGTTTCAAAGTTTTGATCCATTCGATTATCTCAACAGACATCCTTTGATTGTAAAGTTGAATGCGGGCACATGATAGTTGAAAATACTTAACTTGAAAGTTTCCCGCTGTGGTAGATTTTTATGGTGGTTGTCACACAGGCAGCGACGGCTTTACTGGTCGGACCCAGTTGTGCGTTACCTCGCTTTTGCCTGGCTGACTTTGGGGATTAACGTCCTCTGAGGTAACTAGGATCTATTTGGGAACATTTACCGTGATACTGTAAGAGGAGCAAGAAAAGAAAAGAAAAAAGATGTAAAACAAAATAGGGGATGAGGGGGGGGGGGGGTAGATGGGGGGAGGGATGAGACCATGGAACTAGTTTTTAGAAGTTATGCAATCAAACATTTCAATCAATCAATGAGTCTTATATCGCGCATATTCCGTGGGTACAGTTCTAGGCGCTCTGCAGTGATGCCGTGTGAGATGAAATTTTATACGGCCAGTAGATTGCAGCCATTTCGGCGCATAATTATTTACCTTTCACGGCCTATTATTCCAAGTCACACGGGTATAGGTAGACAATTATTAACTGTGCCTAAGCAATTTTGCCAGGAAAGACCCTTTTGTCAATCGTGGGATCTTTAACGTGCACACCCAATGTAGTGTACACATTTAAACATTGTAGGCTCAGACCACTTCGCCGTATTTAATTTTAGACACCGTACGTTATTAGACGCAAAAGTGCAATACTTAATGATCCGCTCAAAGCACTGTTGAAGCAACAATTTGTCTTTTGGTCGCAGATAAGGACATACTCTATCAAAACATGTGAATATATGTCTCAAGCATGACTAAACGCCCCGAAGGGCTCCGTCTAGTAACTCTATTTTTGATATCGTTTTTTAAATGTCAGCAATTTGCAATGAGGTCACCCATCATAAAATAAGGTTATTAATTATTTCCATACGCCATCTAAGTGAAACGGAGGCATTTTGTATCGCTGATTTTATTTACAAACTGCTCTTGCAGCGGATCATTTGATCGGAACTAAATAAGTAAAGTGAAAATAGGTAAATAAATATATAGATGGATAAATCAGAAAACAAGATTGCAAAACATAAACACGTTCATAAAACATGTTAGTTTCCACTATTGCCGTAAACAAGTTCTCTGCAAAAACATTGAAAGTCAAATACTGTTTTCGCCTCTGTTTCTTCTTGTTGATTTTTTACATTAATTTTAGTCAAGTCTTGTAGATTTTATCTTTGAAATATTTGCTTTGTGTTTCGTAACAGAATTAACTATGGTATTGTGTTGCTTAGTACTTGATGCATGAATTGGCGTCTCGCAGAATTAAACGCCGCTGAGGAAGGCCTGGCAACAGGTCGAAAATTTGGGCTGCCACTTGAAATTCTTTGTTAGGCTTTTCTTTTCCTTGATTTTGTTGACATCTCTCTCTCTTTCTCTCTTTCTCTTTCTCTGTGTATGTGTGTCTGCCTGTCTCTCTCTGTATCTCTCTCTGTCTCTCTCTCTTTCTCTCTCTCTCCCCCTTTCTCTCTCTCCCCCCTCTCTCTCTCTCTTTCTCTGTCTCCCCCTCTCTCTCTCTCTATTTTCTCTCTCTCTCTTTCTCTCTCTCTCTCATTCACTCTCTCTCTCTCTCTCTTTCCCTGCCTCACAACACAAATACACACGCACTAACACACACAAAGCAGCAGGCCGGGATGCGGCAAATTGGGTAAGGCAGACTGGGATACGGCAAGTTGGGAGAGGCAGGATGGGATGCCGCCAACGCATCTAGCAGTGCAAATTCTACAGGGGGGGCGTTCTTTTAAATCAAGTTTTGCCCAGTTTTGATTTTGCCGGTTTTGGTAATCCTACATTCCTCCGTGCGCATTTAAAACTATTTAGATGTTTTGCTTAAATTTTGACTTGGAGCGAAATAAATTAAAACATCTTGTTCGTTGTGCTTTTGTTTTAAATTAAAGCGTATTCCATTTCTAAATTAAATATCACTTGCCTGTTAACTCTTTATTGTTGTTGCAATAGTTGTATATACTTGGAAGAAAAAAAAGGCATACAACGAGACAGTTATGGTAGCCTGATTTAGACCACCCAGATACGGTATTTGCAAAATATTTATCTCTTTTATATTATTTTTCAAAATTGTTGTTTATGAAATCGAAAAATCACATCGAAAAATGTCACTATTCGATGTTCCCTCACTTAATCTGTGTGTGAAGGACTTTCTTGAAGCAGACACCGGCGCTTGCTAAACGATTGCCGCTTAAGCGGAGGGGAGTCAAGCGTGATTAAGTGCCTGGCCTGCCAATTGACACCTACCGGCGAAAACACATAATAGGCCACAGTTTCTCTATTTTTCACATAACGTTTCACTCTTAAAGTTTTTAACAAAAGGTGGTCCTTAGTTTTAACATCTTTTTTGAAATAATATATGAATTAAAGATTATGCTTTTAATGGACACATTTTCACACACATGACCAGGAAACCGGATTACGTAAGCCGTGTCAGCTGCAACCTTTGTAAAAGTCAACGTAACTCGAGAACGGCATTGAAGTACTTTCGGTGTTCTTTACATTGTCCAAGAAGCAATGCACATGAGTATACTTGACACACTCGGGTTGTGCTTGGTTTGGCCATAAACACTATCTAGTCAAGGACGTCGTAAAATGGCCCTCGGTCAAGTTTTCACCGAGAACCATTTTATGATGTCCTTGACTATTATGTGTTAGTCGGCTTAGAATATGCGCGCAGGTTTGAAAGTTTTGAACCATTCGATTATCTCAACAGACATCCTTTGATGTAGTGGAGTAGTGGTAGGTGTCACGAAATGGGATATAAGTCTGTGATAAAGGTGATGTTTATTATTATGAAAATGTTCGTGCCACCCACGCGCTTTTTCACGCTAGAAGCCAACAAAAAAGTTTATTTCATGTTGATTAATCACATTACTTATGAAAGTCTTATGTTTTCTCGTGCGCACGTGTGCGTGTGTGTGTGTGGGAAAATATTAAACAGCTGTGCTTTCATGTTACCATTCAGAGAGTGCTTTGATCATAATTAAGCTTTAAGCCCGCGTGAGAAACAGACGATACTTCTGCACGTATGGTTTGATATCTGCCGGGAACATTTTTTATGACTTGTATAATTTGACTGATTAGGCAAAGGGATTACACGAAACCGACTCAAGCCTTGTTGAATGTCAAAGAATTCAAGCATGCCGAAGTGTCTGTACGGGCCTGAGGAAAAGCACCTTCGGTAACCGTTTCATGTCCAATCCTAAAACGTGTATGGGAATACTTTAAGCATAACATTCGGGTGGTTTTTTTCCGAATAGAAAATATATAATACATCCATGCGATTTTATGGAATAACTCTGTTAAGTGTTTTTGTTATTGTTGCCAGAACAGCATGATCATATTCTGTAAGATAAAATCGGTTATTGTCAGTTTGTTTGTTTCCTTTTGTACACAGCGAAAACAAAATCGAATAGAAATTATACATCCATGCATTTTTCATGGAATAACTCCCTGAAGTGGTGTTGTTGTTGTTGTTGTTGTTGTTGTTGTTGTTGTTGTTGTTGTTGTTGTTGTTGTTGTTGTTGTTGTTGTTACGAGAACAGCTTGATAATATTCTGTGAGATAAAATCGGTTTTTGTTAGTTTGTTTTATTTTGTACAATAAAGATATTAAACATTTTTCGCCAAGATTTCATGGTCTCGCCTAGGTGACAATGGCCGCAAGCATAAACGTTGTTTTGACCACGACTTGAATGTATGTAAATTTCTATTTGTGTCCCCAGAATAAGATTCTATTTGGGACATGAGGTGGTTGTACGCTAAGAAAAAGCTGGGTGTGTGGGGGTGGGGCCGGGAGGATGACGGGAGTGGGGCTGTACAAGTTAAAAGTTGCGTTGATAAAAGTTATAAGCGTTTGGTATTGGGCGTTGAGAATCATCCAATACAATTGACACTGGACATTTGAAGACGCAACAGTGGTCGACACGGGGAGCATCATAAACACCGCCCAATTGGATTGCATGACTTGACCGTCCTGCAGTGATGTCGTTCTCGTCGGCTATTGGTCAGTGGATTTTGAGAGCGCACGTGCCGGACAATTAAGGTGTTCATATGATTGGTTAATACACTGACACGGTTCTCACCCCTTTGAGAGGTCGTGGCCTACATAAAGTTAGTTCGTTTCGCAAATTAGCAAAAGTCCTCAAAAAAGTCGATAGTCACAGAGACATAACAACCCAAAAACCAGAAGAAAAAGACCTGAGAGGCTACCTGGAGCTCTGCCTCACCTCTATGGTGACTGCTAGGCAGAAGCAGAGCCCCGAGGCTCTCATCAACTTATTAACGGATACCTACTGTTTTGTGACAAAAAATAAAGTGTCCGTCCCTAAACCAGACACCTATCTCATGGCCCTCAGCGCTCTCGCGGGGAGCAGAGATCTGTCGTCTGAGGAAATTCTCACAATTAAAAAATCACTGTAAGTCCCTTGTAATTCTGGACTCCCTAAATGGGGGGCAAAATAAAATAAAGCCAGCATAAATATATGATCGTCATTTGTCAACGGTATTAACTTAAACAAAGGGGACACACAGCTCGCAGGGAGGGAAGGGCATTGCCCCACCTCGCGGGCGTGTGCGTGTTTTTTTTTTTTTTTTTTTTTTTTTTCCTGATGGTTTTAAACTCCTGTTTTCGGATTACACAATAAACATAAAAACATGATTATATAAACGAGAGGATAGCTGTTTCCTCTCTCAGTTAATACTGCTAATGTGACGTCGCCTCCCCTGCGACTATTGTAGTGGCGGGGAGGTCGACGGACAACGCAGATAGATCTTTTTTATCCTATTTAAAATAAACAAATGCCGCATAGCAACTCATGCGTGCGTCAATGAAATGATGTATCCAAATGTTACTACCCTATAGAAGATCAGTATTACGTTTTGCGCATGTTCTTTATATTTTTCTCACAATGTTGTCACTTTTAAACCTTCTAACAGGTGGTCCTGAGTTTTATCTTTTTCTTAACGAAACTAAAATTGAATTAAAAATCCATGTTTTTAATGGTCCTTCCCCAAGGAAGTCAACGCATATAAAGGAAAAATTATCCCCGAGTATATTTCTCATTGCCCCACCCCCCTCCCTTATTCATGGAGAGCGGGGCCGGGGTCCTATCACGGTCGGGATTGCTTGGTCTTGCCCTTTTCTTTCCTTCCTTTTCTTTCCTTCCTTTTCTTCTTTTAGCGTATCATCAACTCAGGTCCCTAAAAGGAAAATTTCCTGTGAGGACGTAAAGGACCCCCTTTTTTTACAAATTAGCAATTGTCCGGTCAGACATCATATGGTGCGGGTGTTAAATCTGTCAGTTTGCAAGAGAGATAATTCGAGTTTGTGAGACTTGTTGCATACAGTGGTAAATACCTGATTTTGATGACTTTGGTGATCTTTCTCAGACGGGAGGAATAGCAGAAAGGCAAGAAAATAAAAGTGAGTGATTTTGATTCTATTGATTGTGCCTATGATTAGGTTAGATTGAATAGATTAGATTGTGTAAGCAGGATTCCACCATGGAATACATTTAATTTATATGAGGGTTAACGTTGTCTGCACCATCTCAGAAAAACTATCATATTTTGATCTAAAACATCATCTCGGTTATAATGTAGTATATAACAGCCTAAAGCATGTCACATTTATAGAACAAACAAACAAAAAAAAATTTCGCTAGTATCGTGTACACTACATTGGGGTGTGCACGTTAAAGATCCCACGATTGACAAAAGGGTCTTTCCTGGCAAAATTGTATAGGCATATATAAAAATGTCCACCAAAATACCCGTGTGACTTGGAATAATAGGCCGTGAAAAGTAGGATATGCGCCGAAATGGCTGCGATCTGCTGGCCGATGTGAATGCGTGATGTATTGTGTAAAAAAACAAATCCATCTCACACGGAATAAATAAATCCCTGCGCCTTGAATATGTGCGCGATATAAATTGCATGCATAAAATAAAAAATGAAAAGATAAAAAAAATGATAAATAAATCCCTGCGCTTAGAACTGTACCCACGGAATACGCGCGAAAAAGCCTCATATTGATTGATTGATTGATTGATTGATAGTATTTTGCGTGTGATATTTTCCGAGTGTGATAAAACAAGTTAGAATGACAATAAATCGGAAAGACTTAGTTAGGGTTAGAGTGGTAACGCACTTGCGCTCGGAAGCGAGAGGTCGCGAGTTCGACCCTGGGTCAGGGCGTTAGCAATTTTCTCCCCCCTTTCCTAACCTGGGTGGGTTCAAGTGCTAGTCTTTCGGATGAGACGAAAAACCGAGGTCCCTTTGAGTACACTACATTGGGGTGTGCACGTTAAAGATCCTACGATTGACAAAAGGGTCTTTCCTGGCAAAATTGTATAGGCATATATAAAAATGTCCACCAAAATACCCGTGTGACTTGGAATAATAGGCCGTGAAAAGTAGGATATGCGCCGAAATGGCTGCAATCTGCTGGCCGATGTGAATGCGTGATGTATTGTGTAAAAAAAATTCCATCTCACACGGCATAGATAAATCCCTGCGCCTTGAAAATGTGCGCGATATAAATTGCATAAAATAAAAATAAAATAAAAAATAAATAAATCCCTGCGCTTAGAACTGTACCCACGGAATACGCGCGATATAAGCCTCATATTGATTGATTGATTGAAAGACTTAGTTATCGTACAGTAACAACATGTCATTTAATTACTTGATTTTGGGATAGTTTCGGAGCAGTTTTGAAAAAATTATTGCATGGGTTCAGTCTCGTTTTCACGTCCAAATCGTCAGAAAACTTTCCAAAATGTAAGACAAATTCTGCAGAGCAGCTGAGCTGCTCTTCACACAACTTTTCTGTCGGTGTCTGTGTGTCTGTTTATCTTTCTCTCCATGTCTCTGTTTCTCTGTCTCTCTCTTTCTCTGGCTCTCTCTCTCTCTTTGTCTGTCTGTCTGATTGTTTCTTTTTTGTCTCTCTTTCTGTCTGTCTGTCTGTCTGTCTGTCTGTAAAGCTGTTCCTTTTATTTCTATCTCTTTCCTTGTTTTTGATTAGAATTTTGACTGTCTGCGGGATGAAAAAAAGAGCATTTTAGCATTTCTTATTCTGTTAGTGTTAAGATAAAGATCAATTCAATTCAATTTAATTCAATTCAATTCAATACAATTCTCTCTCCCTCATTCTCATTCTCATAAATCAGACTCAGTGTTTGTGTTATACTGCCTTGCTCTGCTGCTTGCTCTGCTGAGTGTGTGTGTCATACCGCTTTGCTCTGCTGAGTGTGTGTGTTTGTGTTAATTACGGTCTGTCTGTATATTCTTTTGTCTGTCCGTCTGTCACTCAAGGGTAAACCGGCACGGTTAGCCTAGTGGTAAGGCGTCCGCCCCGTGATCGGGAGGTCGTGGGTTCGAACCTCGGCCGGTGTCACGATTTCATCTTTCGCCTGTGTACATATTTCCCCCTCGATATTTACTCGAGACTTAAATGTTGTTTCCTTGTAAAATTAAGAAGGGAAGTTATTTATGGACGAAAAGCATGTCAGTTTCTTGCATGTGAAGAAAATTGGTTGTGAAATTAAATAGATTTCACTCCCAAAATCGAATTCTTCGAAAACATGTACCGAGTGGTTACGTCCCTTGAGTAAGAAGGGAAACATTTTAGGATGAATCAAATTTCTAAGTTAAATAAAATAATTGGTTGGACAAATTTGGCCCCATGAATGTAAGGTACACAAGGTCGCTCATCAGTACTATCGAAGGGTGTTTTTTTTTGTTCAGTGTAGAGTTTATACTAGATCAACGAGGCCGAAAATCGAAATATCAACACGGCGAAAGATAAAAACGTCACACCGGGTCATACCTAAGACTTTAAAATTGGCAATCTAGTGGCTGATCCACATCCCATTTTGGTGCAATCCCATTTTTGCCGCCGTCCCATTTTTTGCCCCATCCCATTTTCGCGACATTTCACAAGCCAAGCGTCATTTTATAAAATTTATAATTTTGAATGATTAATGAGATGAGGATGATTATAATGATGATGCTATGGATTTCCAATTTGGATTGAGACTACGTGACAGGGCATTTTACTAACATGTCATAACAAAAGCGCGACATCCCATTTTGACACCATATCCCATTTGGCCGCCATGCCGTTTCACCGTATTCCATTTATCCCCCATCCCATTGTCGCGACATTTCACAAGCCAAGCGTCATTTTACTACCGTGTCATAACAATAGCGCGTCATCCCATTTTGACACCATCCCATTTGGCCGCCATCACATTTTTTATTTATTCTTCTTGCCAAGCCTCACTATACTACTATACTGCGTTATTCAACTAGGAAGACATTCCGTTTACGCCAAATTCCATTTTTGCCACAATCCAAAATGTCGCGAAATAGAGATGGCGGCAAAATGGGATGACGGCAAAACGGCATGGCGACAAAATGGAATGTGGCGCTAGTGGTTTGACACGGTGGTAAAATGACACATGGCCTATGATATGTCGCAAAAATGGGATGGGGGCAAAATGGGATAACGGCCAAACGGGATTGCGCCAAAATGGGACGTGGAGCTAATGGAACATGACATGATGGTAAAATGACACTTGGCCTGTAAAATGTCGCAAAAATGGGATGGGGGCGAAATGGGCTAACGGCGAAACGGGATTGCGCCAAAATGGGATGTGGAGCTAATGGTACATGATATGGTGGTAAAATGACACTTGGCCTGAGAAATGTCGCCAAAATGGGATGGGGGCGAATTGGGATAACGGCGAAACAGGACTAATAGATCCCTTGACTTGGGGTAGTGCGACTCTGTCACTGCTAGCTTTCCACTCGGAGGAAGCGACCGGAATTTCCCAACAATGGGACATCCTAGTAATGAATTTTTTTTTTTTTTAATTCTTAAAATTAACAGAGTCGCGCTACCCCAAAAGTCAAGGAATTTCGTGTTTGTCCCTTGACTTTGGAGATGACAAGAAAATATCGGGCGCAAAAACGTGATTTGTAAAACTTTTCACAACATATGTCGCCTCGCGCCATGTATGTGATGAAACCATTCATATAGCTCTGCGGGAGCTCTGCACTTTTGGACGTCCCCATTTCACTGCTGTACAGCAAACATCGTCCCCAAATACCTGTTTGTTTCTAAAAAAAATCACGCTGGAGGTTGCATTTTATGTAATAACCTCCTGAAATGAGTTTTGACACTTTAGAATGGCATGTAAAATGACACATGGCCTATGAAATGTCGCAAAAATGGGATGGGGGCAAAATGGGATAACGGCCAAACGGGATTGCGCCAAAATGGGACGTGGAGCTAATGGTACATGACATGGTGGTAAAATGACACTTGGCCTGTAAAATGTCGCAAAAATGGGATGGGGGCGAAATGGGCTAACGGCGAAACGGGATTGCGCCAAAATGGGATGTGGAGCTAATGGTACATGATATGGTGGTAAAATGACACTTGGCCTGAGAAATGTCGCCAAAATGGGATGGGGGCGAATTGGGATAACGGCGAAACAGGACTAATAGATCCCTTGACTTTGTGGTAGTGTGACTCTGTCACTGCTAGCTTTCCACTCGGAGGAAGCGACCGGAATTTCCCAACGATGGGACATCCTAGTAATGAATTTTTTTTTTTTAATTCTTAAAATTAACAGAGTCGCGCTACCCCAAAAGTCAAGGAATTTCGTGTTTGTCCCTTGACTTTGGAGATGACAAGAAAATATCGGGCGCAAAAACGTGATTTGTAAAATTTTTCACAACATAATTATGTCGCCTCGCGCCATGTATGTGATGAAACCATTCATATAGCTCTGCGGGAGCTCTGCACTTTTGGACGTCCCCATTTCACTGCTGTACAGCAAACATCGTCCCCAAATACCTGTTTGTTTCTAAAAAATCACGCTGGAGGTTGCATTTTATGTAATAACCTCCTGAAATGAGTTTTGACACTTTAGAATGGCATTTAACGCTCATTGAAGTTTTAACAAACTTTCTAACACCTAAAACATTCATAGCACCGATAACGTAATTGTAGCTCTGCACTTTGTGTACACATACGTCCCCATTTCACTGCTGTACAGCAAACATCGTCCCCAAATGCCTGTTTTTCTAAAAATCACGCTGGAGGTTGCATTTTATGTAATAACTTCCTGAAATGAGTTTTCACACTTTAAAATGGCATTTAACGCTCATTGAAGTTTTAAGAAACTTTCTAACACGTAAAACAAAAGAGACCCCAAATGCCTGTGTTTTGAGCAAGATGGCATTTTGATACACAGCCGACCCCAAATGACTGTAAAACCACCTATGTGTGTGTGTGTGTGTGTGTATGAGTGTGTGTGTGTGAGACTCTTCCTCTGTCTGTCTGTCTGTCTGTTTCTCTCTCTCTCTCTCTCTCTTTCTCTCTCTATCTCTCTCTATCTCTCCCTCTCTCTCTCTCACTCTCTCTCTATCTCTCCCTCTTTCTCTCTCTCTATCTCTCTCTCTCTCTCTCTCTCTCAGTCTCTCTCTCAGTCTCTCTCTCTCTCTCTCTCCCTCTCTCCGCGAAACAGTTGAAGTGCCAAGACGTGTCTCCCATGGCCATGCTCTGGATATAAACAGGATTTTCTTATTCATCATGTGATTTTTGTGTGCTTAAATATACATTGGCGGGTAGCTACAGTTACTAGCTACAGGATGAACATCTTCGTGTTGTGGAGAATTGACTATTGTTGACGGTAGGAGCATTAACGTTCCATTTCATTTCTTCACATTTCTTTGTTCTGCGATATGTAGCCGCGCGCCAAGACAGGGTGATAAGCGTCGGCCGTGATGCCGAGAAAAAAGGGTGCGCCGTGTAGTGCCAATGTGATTGCCTATCTTGCCGTGGGACTGTTTTATGGTTTCAGTGACCCGTCCCTGCTTAGACTACCTCCTAACACGGGATGTGTTGACTATCCGAGACAGTAATGTAATGGGGTGCGATGATGTGTACAGGTGCCGGTGTAACACGAAATTTTTACTCCACGAAAAATTTACTCCGGAGTAAATATTTCGTACGAAATTCTTACTCCGAGTACACTTTTCGTACGAGAAAAGAACTCCCCAAGGCACGAAAAAATTACTCCCTCCACGAAATTTTTACTACCCATTTTTTTCACTTCCAGTAAAAATCTCGTACGCAAAAATGGGATGCGGGCGAAGGGATAATGCCAATACATGTTTGTGAACGAAGATTTCGTCGGGTATGTCTTAATACCGAATTCCCGCGGACGGCGTCGATTGAATTCTTAGTTCACAAACATCGCCAGAAATTGACGCATTTTAAAACTGTTTACATACCTAACCCATTCCTAAACTTACCCCTAACCCGAAGTCAGAGGATGGTTTTGCATAAGAATTGTTTTTGGTACAAAAATGAGTGAAACGTGTTGGTGGGGGACAAAATATATTTCGGCGAAAGAAAATTTCGTGACACCGGTCCCACCAACAACGCGCCCAAGGGGTGGCAGAGTCGTCATGTGTGACATCACTAATGACGTGTCGTCGCCGTGTGGTCGTCGCGAGCAGTCAGAGCCCAGAGGCAGACTTACCAGGGCTTCGATTCGCAGGGGACGCAGTTTGGATAGCACATCTCCTCGCCATGACCCTCCACGCAGTCTGACACCCTCCTCCCGCTGGCTGCTACCCTCCTCCCAACTTCCCAGCCCCCACCACTGAACACAGCCACCCTACCTCCCTTGACCCTCGCTCCCGCTCTGCCTGCTTGCTCTGAGTCTGAGCCTACTACAGCGATAGCTGCCGGTAGTACCTTCCCCCTTACCCCTCTCAAGCTGGCAGCTACACAAAAACTGCTGATACTGCTGCTAACTTACTCTCCACTCCTTTCCCCCTCCCACCTGTCAGCCCACTGCCACAAGTGACTGCGGACATGGAAAAATATATGGAAAGCCGTTTGGCTCATAACCATTACATGTATAATAAATCATAAATACACGTGCAATAAATGATTAATACACGTGTATTTATTTCTTATTGCACGTGTAATTTATCTTTTTTCTTATGCTATGGAATAGCATAATGATTAAATACACGTGTAATAAATATTTCATACACGTGTAAGAAATGATTAAACTGAATACACGTGTAATAAATATTATTCCCCCCTCTGCTTCTTTACCTCTGTAAACTTGTAGGGGTAGTTATTTTTCGATAATGACCCAGCAACCAAACAAATAACGACCCAGCAACAGCCTGAATCCTCGATAGTGCAATGGGTTGAGAAGCTGTTCTGTTTCGGTACTACTTTTTGCGACTGAAAAGTTCCGAACGCTCTAATGTACGAAGTATACATCTCTGGAGCAAACAATACAAACATACCGCATTTAAATTAACAACTACAGGCCTGAACACATGAATCTCCATATAAAATCCATGAGTTCGGTTGTTTTCTGAATCTAGATCAGACGTTCATCACAAGCAATTTCCCAAGGCAAGTAACTCATACTTTGTCTAGCGACAAGAGTAGTTCCCCTTCTTTTCCCTCAGTTTCTTCGACAACAGACTGCAATCCGACGGTCAGTTTTCAACAATATTTCATTTAATAAACAGATCACACGCAACCAAATGCACACATCTCATCAATTTAAACAACATAAAGCGGTTTCATACACTATTTTCCCCAGAAAACTTAACTTCATACAGTTTTTAACGTTGGAACACGGGTGCAAAAGTTCGTCTGCTAGTCCCATTTGACGAAAGAACATTATCCTAACCGATACCAAAACATATACAGAACACACAATATCTGCCTTTGCCGCCACAGCAGAATAACAGCATATCTGTGTACTTGATTTTAGCCCAAAATAGGAAAACTGACAAGAAGTGTTAACAGAATGGAATGATTTGCACGGAACTATACAACCGCGCATTAATCGATCGCCTGCGCAGGTTGACTGGTTGAGAGAATAGGATTCGATCAAACTTTCGCAAAAAAACTCCTCTTTTCTTTGAATAACTGAAGAAAGGAGGAATAAAGAGGTTACACACCTCGTCTCAGTGATTATAAAAAATAATGGTCTCAGTTCGCGGTCATGAAAAAGCTCGCTAAAGCTCGCATTTTTCATGATCCGCTAACTTCAACAATTATTTTTAATAATCACTGAGACTCGGCATGTAACCTCTACTTTCATGCACGTGTAAGAAATGTTTATTACGCGTGTATTTAATCATTTCGTACACGTGTATGACATTTTTATTACACGTGTATTAATCATTAATTACACGTGTATTAATTATTTATAACATGTGTACTAATCATTTTTTACACGTGTAATGGTTATGAGCCAAACGGCTTTCTATACAAATAGGCTGCAACCACTAGCCGGGTTTTCCCGTGTAACATGCCCCTCATGCCTTTGCCGTGAGGGCGTAAAACTTTCATTTTCTCACCACTCTTTTCACTTCTACACCCCTCACACCTGCTGCTGCCAGCCCACCCCTTTTCTTTATTTGATGTTTAACGTCGTTTTCAACCATTCAAGGTTATATCGCGACGGGGAAAGGGGGGAGATGGGACAGCCCACCCCCAGTGACTGAGGCACAAGCGCAGACCCGGTGTAAGATCCGGTCCGGTCCCCCCTCTGAAGTAGTCCCCCGGGGGACCAATTCGTGGCAAAAACTGCTCTATAATGGCCCCCCCCTTAGACATCCAGCCTCGTTTTCGACTGGTCCCCCTGGGCGATTTTGGTCCCCCCTCGCATCCAAAATAGGCCCCCTCTCGAACTGGTCCCCCTCTTTTCTAACCAATGTAAAGCTATGTCAGTAGAGGGTAAGTGCCATTTTTCAAATAGTTCAACACGTTGTCATACAGAGTGTCGTCCATGATGATATTCAATGAAAAACGAAGACTGGCTGATCTGACGGAATGAATTTTCGTGTACTTATAATTATAGGCATGTTTGACACGAGTCACGTGACGTGTCAAGAAGCGTGGCGACCGTTTTCTCATTCCACAAAAAAAAGAAAAGAGAAAATAAAATAAAAAAAGTATAGGCTACATAGAACGGCAAATTTACGAAGTTAAATCACTTTTAAAAGTTTAGATTTGACACTGTAACCTTGACCCAGTGCATGAGTGTGCACGCGTGCGTGCGTGCGTGCGTGCATAATGTGTGTGTGTGTTTGAGAGATGGGGGGAGGAGAGAAAGTGTGGGGGGCGAGAGAGAGAGAGAGTGAGAGAGATCCAGAGTCACGTTTTCTACTGAGTTGACACACACTATAACAATAAAGTTAAAATAAATACTGACATAGCTCTACATTGGTTAGAAAAGAGGGGGACCAGTTCGAGAGGGGGCCTATTTTGGATGCGAGGGGGGACCAAAATCGCCCAAGGGGACCAGTCGAAAACGAGGCTGGATGTCTAAGGGGGGACCATTATAGAGCCGTTTTTGCCACGAATTGGTCCCCCGAGGGACTACTTCAGAGGGGGGACCGGACCGGATCCTACACCGGCTCGGCCCTCTCTCCCGTTCTGCATGACTGCTCTGAGAAAACGTCTACAGCGATAGCCGACACAGACACACCAATTGACAGTTCAGCTACTCCTCCGTCCTCCTCCCCCCTACCCCACACACCTGCGTGAAAGTTTCCTCCAACATATTAGCAGCCCTGGCCGCAGGGATACACTCTTTGATGGGACGGCGATTTGTCTTCTTTCTTTCTTTCTTTATTTGGTGTTTAACGTCGTTTTCAACCACGAAGGTTATATCGCAACGGGGGAAGAGGGGGGGGGGGGGGGGGGATAGATGGGATAGTTAATTGTTTCTTGTTCACAAAAGCACTAATCAAAAATTTGCTCCAGGGGCTTGCAACGTAGTACAATATATTACCTTACTGGGAGAATGCAAGTTTCCAGTACAAAGGACTTAACATTTCTTACATACTGCTTGACTAAAATCTTTACAAACATTGACTATATTCTATACAAGAAACACTTAACAAGGGTAAAAAGAGAAACAGAATCCGTTAGTCGCCTCTTACGACATGATGGGGAGCATCGGGTAAATTCTCCCCCCTAACCTGCGGGGGGTACGGCGGTTTGTCCTATCCTATGGCTCCCTGTTTGTGACAATCGCACACAAAGACTTATCAAGGCACGAACCAGTGGAATTTGTAGTTTGTCGTCGTAATGAAACAACAAGTCGCGTAAGGAGATAAAAACAATTATTTTGTACAGGTTTGAAAAAATTCTTGTGCACCCTTAAAAAGAGAGCAAGAATTTGCTTCCGCGAGGAATAACTTACAATAAAAACACCTCGTACACGTATCATGTATTCGCAAAGAAGCCAACCCCCAAGCATGAGTGCTATGAATGACGGTCATGCGTGTGACCGATGATAAACATACTGTCCTAATTCTGACACACTTTAAAAGAATGCATCCATGAAATCAGTCGAGAGATTTCATGTTTCTCAACCATACAGAAGATCATCTTCTACTGAATCACATGCAGACTGTACAATAGCCGCCATTTATATTATATGTAATTTTCTAGAAATAGTGAACACCACTATAAGCATTATGCTTGTTGTTGTTTACTCAATATGCGTTTTTTGTAAATAATGCACAAACGTTAAATAAAACAGTTTAAATCACATGCAGACCTTGGAGCTTTTCTGACTTTTTTTCTGTCGATTTTAACGCGGGGACTTTGCTTTTACGAATTTGATTTTGATGGGTGTGTACACACTTACGTATTATCAATACTGCATTACGCTATGAAAATAATCATGTGAACAGTTCGAAACTGAGCGGCCCTTACTAATAATTATGTACGATGAAACTGTGGCATTACATTTAAGTAATCAAAAAGAAAGATACTCGATCATGACAAAACGATTAAAGTTCATTCAGCAACACTAATCTGTGAAAAACTTCGGAAGTTTGTTTGTAGAGCGATTCTCATTTATTGTGAATAAAGTCACAAAATAGAGCTATCAAAACATGCGAGAAAAACGACACAAGGAAGCTCACAAGGGAAACACACACAAAGAATTCTTTGTACCCGCCCGTGCTTAGCCTTAGGTCAAGGACATAGGGAATGGCAGTTTCCCGTGACGCCTGTGGCAGCTGTTTTTTCTCGAAAAGGGCAACACTCGGGGTGGGACGGCGGTTTGTCCTATCATATGGCTCCCTGTTTGTGACAATCGCACACAAAGACTTCTCGAGTGACGAACCAGGGGAATTTGTAGTTTGTTGTCGTAATGAAACAACAATGAAAAATTGGACTCATCTTTCTCTGTTAACTCTTTCAACACGTCCACCCTATGACATGACTATACACTCAGAACGCATGCGCCAAAGCATATAAATAGCCTGCTGACAACCAAAATTGGGACATTTTGAAAAAAATATTGTATTTTGAAAAAAATATTGTAAAAAAACTAGTACATGTGGAGATTTACTTTTTGCACACAATTAAAGAAAGATTTTTCATTGTTTCAGAAATGTACTTTGTATTTGTCAAAAGGCTTGTTGTGTTTGTGTGGTATGCTATTGAAAATGTCAATAAATAGCCTGCTGACAACCAAAATTGGAAAATTTTGAAAAAAAATATTGTATTTTGAAAAAAATATTGTAAAAAAACTAGTACATGTGGAGACTTACTTTTTGCACACAATTAAAGAAAGATCTTTCATTGTTTCAGAAATGTACTTTGTATTTGTCAAAAGGCTTGTTGTGTTTGTGTGGTATGCTATTGAAAATGTCAACAATTTAAATAAAAAAAAGTCCAGAGGCACCACATAAATACTACAGACATGTTTGAAAATATGCACAAAATGTTGTTAGTGAATACTCAAAAAAGAATTTACTAACCTGAATGATACAATGAGATGACTGGGTGATGACTATGATGAATATATCCATGTAGAAGAAAAGAAACACTTGCTGTCACAGTATTTACAGTGCCACAGAGCACAGCTCAACGCAAAACGCCACACCACATTCCAGGCACCAGAATCGAGTCCCATTGCGTTGGGTTTTATCCATAGAAGAAAAGAAACACTTGCTCTCACAGTATTTACAGTTTTTGTATAAATGACTTGTTTAGAACTCGGTTTATGCACGGAGAACATCCTTCTTTGTGTGCCACACTTCGAAGCACGGCTCAACACAAAGCGCCACAGCCATGTGGCCACAGAACATTCCCGGCACCAGAATCGCGTCCGTCCGCTTGCATTGGGTTTTGGCCAAAGTAGCATTGACACCTCGAGCTCTTGATTTGGCTAACTCATTCACCCTCATCACTCACTTATCCATCTATCACAACAACACTGTTTGATGCACACACAGTCACTGCTTTCCTTCTGCACGCCGCTTCGCTTCGCAACAACAACACTGACAACTCGCGACATTTTGGAACGGCCTAAATATGAAACTAAGGCATGGGTTGGTCCCGTCAATGACCTGTAGTATCCAAACTAACCAATGAAATCAATGTTTGCTTTGTTATTACGTGTGTTTCGGCAAGAATAATAGAGAATTTCTGTTTGGATTCGATATCAGTCTATCTTTCACTTGTTGTAAGGCACGATTACACACTCTCTTGTATAGGAACTTGCACACCAAACAGCTGCAATCCACACACCCAAAAATGACAAATTAAAAATTGAAATAAATTGAAATCAAAACGCTTGTTAAATAACTATGTTAAAAATAAAACAACTATATCCACACTGAACATGAAACCTAAACGTTAAGCAGCACATATATTTGAAAGGAGCTGACACCTATATATTTTATATACACGCTGAAAAAAACTTCCGTTAATAATAATAACAATAATAATAATATGGGAGATTTATAGAGCGCTTTACATTCTCTAAGCGCTTTACAATGAAAAAAAATGAAACATACATATACACCGCAGCATTCAGCACACAAGTGAACAACGAAACACTACATCAATACAAGCTGCAAGCATACTAACACAGGCAAAGCATTCAAACATTCAAACACCTGATCAAAAATGCATCATGTTGAAATAAAATTAATCAAAATACTGTGTGAAGAAGTGTGTTTTAAGGTTTGATTTGAAGGAACAAAATGTTTGGCACTGTCGTCGGATAGAGTAAGGGAGAGAGTTCCACGCGACGGCAGCAGAGTGGGAGAAGGCTCTCTGGCCGTGCTGTTTGCGACTAAAAGAAGATAGACGGAATATTCTAGTGTCTACAGAGGAGCGGAGGGATCGTGAGGGTGTATAGAGTGTGAACAGGTCAGACAGGTAGGATGGGGCTGAGCCAGATATTATTCTGTAGCAGATACAGCAGCACTTATATTGGATTCTCAGCTCTACAGGGAGCCAAGGCATATCAAAATTTATCACACCTAGCTGTTCATTGCAAACAAGGTCTTTTTGGCTTTTGGCAGTGGAGAAGTGACTATGTTAAATAAATATCATTATCCTACATACGTGAGAGAGACACTCGTAAGATAATAATCGTTCAAATCACACGTGTGTATATCATGTAAATGAGGTCATGTCAAGCAAGTCTGGCAGGGACCTGTTTTTCCACTGCTTATGATGCCAAAGTCACCGAGACAAACGTCATTATAGAAAAAAAATTGCGCTCGCTAATTACCCTCGATGCATTTTTAGAACTAACACGTCACGCCACACTTTCAGAGTGACTTTCTTTGCTTTGACGTAATAGATTGCACGAGGCTTTAGAAGATATCGATGTTCCAAAACAAGCGTCTTCAATTTAGCTACCTCGACTGCAGGACATTTTCAGTAAAATACACGTAAGTACAGTATGTGGGATAAACAGAATACTACATGACTTGCTGTGTCGTACCAGATTTACACTCGTTGCTTTTTCAAATAGTGAACAGCTCGTGCAAATCTGGTACGACACAGCAAGCCATGTAGTATTCTCTCTATATATAATTGGAAGTAAAATGGGAAGAACAACGCAGCTGCATCTTTCCAAACCCTTCGCCGTTGTGTGTATATTTCTTCTGTCTGAATTGGCCAACCGTAGGATTACTTGTAAACTGTGATGTCAGCAGCAGTATAAATACGATCACTGGCCCGTCTTCTGCCTGACACCATGTCCCGTTTAAACCCAGCCGTGACTACTTCTACTTCTGAGGAAAATGATTATCCTACTGCAGGTGGGTTTAACCTTCCTAATCCTAGCGATGATTTTAAACTTTACATAGCTTTTCGTGACGCAAACCAGCATTTGCTATCACCAACATACAAACCCGACATTTATTATGCCGCTGCAACTGTGTTTAGCTCCTCGGGAAAAAAAAAAACATTTACCGCCAAGAACGAAAGTATTTTCACCAAAGTTTATGATTGGGCTCGGTTGTCAAAACCGAACACCATAACGATGCGGTTCATCACATCACCTAGTCGTGTTAAAATTCTTGATTTACTGAAAAAGTTGAAACTTGAGGGTATAACATTAAGCGGAGGTTTATACATAATTTTTGTTAACACCAGGAAGAAGAATTTCTTGCGGATTGAACCAGACGACACGGAAGGATTCGTCGTTAAGATAAACACATTTAATGAAAACATCGAAGAATTTAGAAATCTAGCAGAAGATCTCGGACTCCAAGTGACGTATCGCCCCGAGGATTACTACCCATTAATGATTCACGCAGACCCGGACCATATTTTAGAATGTTTTATCAACAGCGGCTTTCACCAACTAAAGTCTGCAAAAGCCGTGAACGATGTTTATATGATAGGTATAATACCAATGGCGGACGGGACCAATCACATCATTATTGCGAAAAATATGAGGGGCGGCGTGTACCACGCTGAAGAGGACTTTATCCGCCAGTTTTGTCGTTTTTCCGACAAAGTCGAAATTCAACCCAACACAGATATACCAATGTTCATAAATTTCTCACCCTGTGGCCAGCGTTGCAGTCCACAACTCACCGATTTCTTTCCAAGCTACTCTCACCTTAATTTCAGCTTGACATGCGCATCTCTGTATCAGATCAACAGAATGTCACGTAGGACGGAAGAGGGTCGACGTTTAGTTGCGGAAGAAATACACAAAGAGAATGTCGACGGACTGCGAAAATTGCACCTATCTGGGACCAACCTATCTCCGCTTAATAAAGATAAATTTGAAGCTTTAAAAGTCTTACTTGGGGGGAATGCTCTGCGTGAGTATCCGATTGAGCGGGAAAATGAAGATACGGATTTACAGAACGATTTGGAACATGTCTTAAACACCCGTTTCTAGATTGAATGGCTCTCTTGTATAGGAACTTGCACACAAAACAGCTGCAATCCACACACCAAAAAATGTCAAATCAAAAATTGCAATAAATTAAAATCAAAACTTTTGTAAAATAAAATAACTATAATTCACACAGAACCTGAATCCAAAACGTTAGGCAACACATATATATATGAAAGGAGCTGACACCTACTAGATGCTGAAAATCAAATAAATAGAATCCACACACACAAAACCGTTAGCACTTGCCAACACGAACTAAGAACTCTTTAGAAAATATTTACAAAATATATATTTATATTATAAAAATATATATTTTCAAATATATAGCTTCGTTCTACCACTTTACTAGGCTGCACCCATCGTAAAATAAGGTAAAGCAATTAATGTCTGTGATGACAAAATTAAAATTGAGGCGTTCTTTGTGTGATTCACCGAAGCTAGTAAATGTTCTCTTTCTGCCCAGTGTAAAATGCAAGTTTCTTTGTTGTCTCAGGGAGAATTTCATATCTTAAACCAATAGATTAATTTTGTCTGTGTGACACAATCAGTCATGGAGAACAACATCACGTAGACTAAGCTTCTGTAGCTACGCATCAACAACAACCACAACTGCAACAACAAAACAACAGCAACAATAACAACAACACAACTTTCGAAAGAAAGAGAGTGACTATATTGATGTTAGGCGCGTGTGATCGATCTGCGCGATCGCGCGATCGCGCTGCGCGTTTGGTGGATCAATCAAACGCGCACACATCGATCGATGTGTGCGCATTTGATCGATGCAAAGAATAGGCTACAAAGAATACAAGAATCGTTAAAACGCGCAGCTCTTATACTTGCGCATTTGGACGATCTGTCACAAAGTAAGTCCCTACCACACACACACATCGCACGCCGGAAGTGAAAAGTTTCAAATACAGGAATGTTCCGAAATATACCCCAACAACGTTTTTGATTTGTTTGTTGTCAGGCCTCTCAATCTTTCAAACAGTCTCTCTCTTTCTCTCTCTCTCTCTCTCTCTCTCTCTCTCTCTCTCTCTCTCTCTCTCTCTCTCTCTCTCTCTCTCTCTCTCTCTCTCTCTCTCTCTTTCTCTCTCTCTCTCTTATGATCTTATTCTTATATTACTATTATTGCGTGTGTCTGCGTTTCATCATAAAAAGTTTGTTCCAATGTATTCCCATTTCGATTATAACCATTTTGCTTAGATCAGGACTAGCTGGAAGAAAGGTCCTACGGACCTAATGCTATCTTTCCTGTAATAAAGTTCTATGTTTCAATGTTTCTTTCTCTCTCTCTCTTAGTCTCTCATCACTCTCTCTCTCTCTCTCTCTCTCTCAGTCTCTCTCTCTCTTCTCTCTCTCTCTATCGCTCTCTCTTCTCTCTCTCTGTCTCTCTCTCTTAGTCTCTCTCTCTCTCCCCCCCCCTCTCTCTCTCTCTCTCTCTCTCTCTCTCCCTCTCTCTCTTAGTCGCTCAGTCTCTCAGGATCTCTCAGGATCTCTCTCTCTCTCTCTCTCTCTCTCTCTCTCTCTCTCTCTCTCTCTCTACCTAATGCTATCTTTCCTGTAATAAAGTTCAAAGTTCAAAAAAAAGTTCTCTCTCTCTCTCTCTCTCTCTCTCTCTCTCTCTCTCTCTCTCTTAGTCTCAGTCTCTCTCTCTCTCTCTCTTCTCTGTCTCTCTCCTCTCTGTCTCTGTCTCTTCTCTCTCTCTCTCTCTCTCTCTCTCTCTCTCACACACACACTTTCTCTCTCTCTCAGTCTCTCTCTTAGTCTCTCAGTCTCTCCCCCCAATCCCTCCTTCCTCATCTCTGTCCATCCCTCTGACATCTCATGAAAACTGCTGAACTTTTAAATCATTTGCTATTAAAGGACAATTAAACACTCAATGAGCTAATACATGTGAAATGGATGATCAGGTGCAACCTCGACGCATATATACCTGTGATGTGATGTCTTTGAGGTAGTCTAAGTGTCACTTTGGTACAATATAATCCCATTTTTTCTTCTTTTTTAAAATGTCTTACAGATTGTTGTTTAGACACTTATAGCTAGGCCTACTTCCGGTCATAACTTCCGGTCATTGCCAGCAGACGTGTGTGTGCGTAGTATGGTGATTTGTGAGACTGATCGTCCAAATGCGCAAGTATATAAGAGCTGCGCGTTTTAACGATTCTTGTATTCTTTGTATTGATCAAACGCGCACACATCGATCGATGTGTGCGCGTTTGATCGATCCACCAAACGCGCAGCGCGATCGCGCGATCGCGCAGATCGATCAAACGCGCCTAACATTGACAAACAAAACAACCAAACGCTTGCAACCTGTACACGGACACAATCATAGCTGCAAAAACAAAACCAAGCATGTAATCCACCTCGCTATAGAAGTTAGAAGTTTTCGCGGCTGGGTTTAGACGTTACCTCGCGCTGATGTTGGACGGCGTAGAGGCGCGTCCCCCGGTTGGTGGATGGGGGAAAGCCCCCCTCCCCCTCCCTCCTCTTCTGCTGCAAGTGTGCGTGGAAGGGAGAGTGGAGGGGTGGGGGGTTGCACCGGATCTTCAAAAGCTGTGAAGTCACACCACAACGACAGCAAGACGGTATCTACTTTCTTGAGGTAAGTAGAAAGCTTCTGTGTGTTTCTCTGTTTGTGTCCTTGTTAGGAAGTGCACAAGTCCGCACTAGCATTGAAATTGATTGACTAACTGATGGATACATGATGGTTACTATCGCAACCCATTATGCATTTAGAGAAGAAGAACAAGTAGAATCTTCCTATTTACGATACAGCCGAAGTTAATGTGAAGATTCATTGCGCAGTTTTGTTTCTGCGTAAGATATGCAAGCGATGATTAGTGCAAGATTTTGTGTCGAATGCCAAACACGAACAACAGATGTATGTTGGATAAACATGATTTATTTAAATCAAGCTTTGCTGGAAGATCCTAAGGTGCCGTGGACCGACCCAACACGGAGAAGGACAACTCCGGACAACAAACCCGGGCTGACCGGGCTCGTTATCTAGTGTTTCGTCTGACGATTTCTCAATGCTTTCTAGTTTAAGTAATACTATAAACCATCACAGATCTGTCCCACATGTTACACGGAGTAAGACTTTACGTTCGCTGTGACACATAATAAAACAGCAGCCTGACTGCTACTTGTGCAGAGCGCAGAGCGGGAAATTGTTGCTTAATTAATTTCGCAGATTGGCATGTGACATAAAAGTCAGTAGCGAAAACTAATTCCGCATTATTTCCCATTTTGTATGCGAAGCAGCGTGTCTGGAGATATTTCTGTGTGAGAGAACTTTGCTCCTATTATCCCATATAAAGGAGTAAACGCGTCGTGAGGTAGACATCGTTCACATGAGAAGAAAGCAAAACAAAAACATTTTTCGCAGGCTCTAACCTTGAGTTCAAATATTTGTCGGATGTATGGAGTAGGGCCACATTCATGTCAAGACTGGATACGTTTGAAATAAGAGGCGAAGCCTTCAAGGCTCACGTAAGAAATCGACAAACAGTAACACAAACTCAATCACTCCGTCACACATACACACACACACACACACACACACACACACACACACACACACACACACACACACACACACACACACACACACACACACACACACACAGTAAGCATAGGTGAAACTATGCAAGAAAGCGAGACCCTGGATCTGCCAAGAAGTCTCGGCCCGCTCACAATAACAATGACCGAGACTTTCAGTAATTCCTTTGCGTGACGTCTAACCCTCTTACGTCATAATGTGACGTCTTCAAATAGTTTCTATCACACACGTCGAACACTTTTGACCGAGACTGACGTAATCCATAGACTCGGAAATGTTAAAGTTTCTACCACAGACATACACACATACATACATACGCACGCACG
>NW_027128343.1:35000-45000 GCF_037325665.1 Littorina saxatilis
TTGTATTTTCGCCTTACGCGACTTGTTATATTTATCGTGTAATCTGAATGGAAGTACTATTTTTGATGGGGTGTAAACATGATATTTTTGTGTACGCTTGTTGTTTTTGTACATCTATTTGTGTGTGTGTGTGTGTTTGTGTATGTTTGTGTGTGTGTGTGTGTGTGTGTGTGTGCGTGCGTGCGTGTGTGTGTGTGTGTGTGTGTGTGTGTGTGTGTGTGTGTATGTGTGTGAATGTGTGTGCGCGCGTGTGCGTGCGTCCGTTGAAGTTGAATATGTATTGTATAAAGATACACACAGTAATAACTCCTTGATCTGGTAGGAGGGAGTACAGCGATATCCCTTACAACTTTAACCACAGACTTTGTAGACAACACTTCATGACAACACTTAAAGACAACGAGTCGTGACTCATTGGTCTAGTGGAAGGATGAACAGCGATACCCCTTAACACTTTAACCACAGATCTTATAGACAACAAGTCATGGCTCATTGGTCTAGTGGAAGGGTGTACAGCGATACCCCTTAACACTTTAACCACAGACCTTATAGACAACAAGTCATGGCTCATTGGTCTAGTGGGAGGGTGTACAGCGATACCTCTTACAACTGTAACCACAGATCTTTTTGACAACAACTCATGGCTCATTGGATCCCCCGCGGGTTAGGGGGAAGAATTTACCCGATGCTCCCCAGCATGTCGTAACAGGCGACTAACGGATTCTGTTTCTCCTTTTACCCTTGTTAAGTGTTTCTTGTATGGAATATAGTCAATGTTTGTAAAGATTTTAGTCAAGCAGTATGTAAGAAATGTTAAGTCCTTTGTACTGGAAACTTGCATTCTCCCAGTAAGGTAATATATTGTACTACGTTGCAAGCCCCTGGAGCAATTTTTTGATTAGTGCTTTTGTAAACAAGAAACAATTAACAAGTGGCTCTATCCCATATCCCCCCTTTCTCCGTCGCGATATAACCTTCGTGGTTGAAAACGACGTTAAACACCAAATAAAGAAAGAAAGAATGGCTCATTGGTCTAGTGGGAGGGTTTTCAGCGATACACTTTACAACTTTAACCACAGACATTATGGACAACAAGTCAAGTCTGATTGGTCTAGTGGCAGGGTGTACAGCGATACCCTTTACAACTTTAGCCACAGACCTTATAGACAACAAGTCATGGCTCATTGGTTTAGTGGCAGGGTGTACAGCGATACCCTTTACAACTTTAGCCACAGATCTTATAGACAAGTCATGGCTCATTGGTCTGGTGGGAGGGTGTACAGCGATACCCCTTACAACTTTAACCACAGATCTTATAGACAAATTGTCATGGCTCATTGGTCTAGTGGCAGGGTGTACAGCGATACCCCTTACAACTTTAACCACCGATCTTATAGACAAGAAGTCATGGCTCATTGGTCTAGTGGCAGGGTGTACAGCGTACCCCTTACAACTGTAACGACAGACCTTATAGACAACAAGTCATGTCTCATTGGTTTAGTGGCAGGGAGTACAGCGATACCCCTTACAACTTTAACCACAGACCTTATAGACAAGTCATGGCTCATTGGTCTAGTCGCAGGGAGTACAGCGATACCCTTCACAACTGTAACCACAGACCTTATAGACAACAACTCATGGCTCATTGGTCTAGTGGGAGGGTTTTCAGCGAAACCCTTTACAACTTTAACCGCAGAGAGTATGGACAACAAGTCAAGTCTGATTGGTCTAATGGCAGGGTGTACAGCGATACCCCTCACAACTTTAACCACAGATCTTATAGACACAAGTCATGGCTCATTGGTCTAGTGGCAGGGAGTACAGCGATACCCTTTACAACTGTAACCACAGATCTTATAGACAAATTGTCATGGCTCATTGGTCTAGTGGCAGGGTGTACAGCGGTACCCCTCACAACTTTAACCTCAGGCATTATAGACAACAAGTCATGACTCATTGGTCATAGTGGGAGGGAGTACAGCGATACACCTTACAACTTTAACCACAGACCAAGAACAACAAGTCATGACTCATTGGTCTACTGGCAGGGTGTACAGCGATACCCCTTACAACTTTAACCACCGACCTTAAAATTCAGGAACACGTCTGTTTACAGAGCTGAGGGACCAAAAAGCCTTTTTGACATGGTTAGGATATTGGATGCTTTCGAAGAGCTTTGTCCATATTTTTAAGACTATGTGTTCATTATGATTAAACTCGCAAGAAACATCATTCTGTGCCTATTATGATGATCCTTTAGCTCGTTTTACGGTAAAACAATGTCATTATTGAGTGATTTTGTTTTGTAAAACGTTGAAACTTTCAGTTGTTGTTTTGCTGAAGGATCTTGTCAGAACTGTATTGTGTATTTGTTGGTCTTAGGTTGTTTAGAAAAACAAGTTTGCACGGGTACAGTTCACAAAATGAAAAATTATTTTGGATGAATAAAAATATGAATATAAATTGACAATTGTTCTTACTGCTGTTGTCTGTTAACATGTGTATGGGTTTTTTGTTTGTTTTTTTTGTTGGGGGGGGGGTGTGTTGGTTGCTTGTGGAGTTTATTTTAATCATCTCTCTCACACGCAAGTGCGTACACACACACACACACACAGACACACACACACATACACACACACACACACACACACACACACACACACACACACACACACACACACACACACACACACACACACACACCACGACTAAACGCCGCCAGATGTTAAATATATTCAGCAACTCCGTGGTGCAACACAGAAAGGTTTCAGAAAGGTCATGTGATCATGAATATAGAAAGACATCGTGAAAATTGGAAATCCTCGGGATGTTCAAAAAACGTTCCTGGTGAGTAGGCAACTTATCATTACTTAACCTAAATTTTAATAATTTTTCTCTTAAACACATCATATTTTTTTTAAACACAACTCAGTCTTATACAAACAATAATTATAACAAACGCTATTGCTGGCAGATTCGCTTTTCCAGCATTGCAAATATTGGTCTCGCAATCTTTGTTTTTACAAGGCTTTTAAAATGTGCTTACAGAAAACACGGCACATGCAGTCACAAGCACAGCAGATACATTTCGGTTAACATGTCTGATTTGCCAAATTTCCATTTTTATAACATTCTTCACCTAACAATATGGTACTGTTCAACTACCACCACCAACAACAACAACAACGACAAAACCAAACAAATCATAACACTGCAAGGCAAGACAAGACACGAAAATATAGGACAAAGCAAACCCCCCCCCCCCCACAACAAAAAACACACAAAACACACACACACACACACACACACACACATACACACACACACACACACACACACACACACACACACACACACACACACACACATACACACACACACACATACACACACACACACACACACACACACACACAACATATCAATATAAGATAAAACAAGTCGCGTGAGGCGAAATTACTGTCGAATTCACAAAATAAAACTCAAACGCACTGCATTTTTTCACAAAGACCGTATAACCAACTGTTTTTTCAAATTCTTCATTCATTGATTTTTTTCCCAGCGTCGTCGGAACGACGCTGGTATCTGTACTCGGGAAGAAGTTGCCACTGGACAATAGTCTCCAAGCCAAAGCAATTGAATTTGCCACAGGGCGCTGACTCTCCAAGCCAAAACAATTTCAAAGCAGCCGGTGAGTTCCTTCCCTTGCACCGTGGGTTCAGTCTCTGTATACTCTATAGTCTCTGGTTCATCACTCGGGTCGTTTGCACTGCAGCCCTGCGCCCACCTCCCCTGTTACGCGTGATTGTTCTGAAAAGTGACAATTACATGATTGTTCTGAAAGTCTACTATTTATTTCATGGTAATCATGTAAGCCCTCATACGTGATTGTTCTGAAAGCTTACTAATTTACATGATTGTTCTGAAACTCTACTAAAGGTAAACTTGCTTCATTGTGAAATGTTGTCAGATACAGAACAATATGAATACCCAACGAAGTTGGAGGGGGGTATATATACTGGATTCACTTAGTCCATCTGTCTGTGTGTATGTCTGTATGTATATGAAACAATATTTTGATACAATGATACTAAATCTTAAGTGATATTGATATTTATACCCCAGCCCAATGAAGTTGGAGGGGGTATACTGGATTCACTTTGTCCGTCTGTCTGTGTGTATGTCTGTACGTAAATGGAACAATATTTTGATACAATGATACTAAATCTTAAGTGAAATTGATATTTATACCCCCGCCCAATGAATACAAACTCAACAAGTAATACGTTTCATACATTGAACATGTCTTCTTTATTGTTCTCAACTCAAAATTGAAATTAAATGTTCAAAGACAAAAATTATTTATTATCTTCAAAAATGTAATGATTCTTCTTGAGTATTCCCAACTCAAAATTATAATTACAGGAATTAAAGGGACACATAGAATTTTTTTTATTTTTCCTCTTTGCCATCCTATGTGGCTAGGTCACCAAAATGGATTGATAGGCATGGCAAAGAGGGAAAATGGAAGCTACTTTTTGGCCCTTTAAAGACGAAAGGCACAACAAATAATTTTCACAAATGAAACTTTATCTTTTATTTTTATGAACTAAAAATTCAAGTGGAGAGGGGATGAGAGACGTGAGGAGATGGCCGGGGTTGCGATATGGGTGGGGAGTCTGGGCTATAAAGTTCTTACACGCGAGACCATATACTTTTTGTGTGTGTGAGTGGGGGGAGTATTTTGTTTATCAACTCTCTCTCTCTCTCTCTCTCTCTCTCTCTCTCTCTCTCTCTCTCTCTCTCTCTCTCTCTCTCTCTCTCTCTCTCTGAGTAGATACGTTGTGCACATATGCAAAACTTGGTGCTGTGCTGTTAACATTTGAACAAAATGCATTTTGTTCAAATGTTTAGTGCAACTTGCCACTATGTAATCGCTGTATGCGCTTTGTCGTGATAATACACTGTTGTGAAAAGTTTGCGCTAAATGTTGACACTATGCATCATTGTTGGAGCACCCTCAAGTAGATGCACCATGCTGAAAAATGTACTTATGTGAAATGTTTCGTGTAAATTGTTGTCACAATAATGTTTTGTGCGCCCCCATGTATGTGTTCTGTGCTAATAATGCACGGTTGTGAAATGTCCGTACAAATTTTGTGGCACTATGTAATTGTTAGTGCATCCTCCTGCGGATGCTTCGTGCTAAAAATGCACTTCCATTAAAATATTGTACGCTCATGTCAGTACTATATTTTCAATTGTTTCTCTGTCAATTTCAAGTGTTTGTTTCCAATTACTTCAGTATCTCCCTGTTGCAATTCCAGGTGATTCATTATTCATGTGCCAATTTGAGGTGTTTAATTCTGATTCCTGTATTTACAGTGTAAAATTAAAACTATTGTTTAACATTCCTATGACACCTGGTAATGGTTCTGTGGTTTTGTTTTTAATTTGTATTTTGTTTTTCTGCAATAAATATTTGAAATGGATCTGAGACTGACTTACTTTTAGCACTCTTTTTCACCACATTCCCACGTACAGATATTGCAATATCAACTCTTCCTTTCTACCTGTTTCAAACAAGCTCTTTTTACATTTAGTCAAGTTTTGACTAAATGTTTTAACGTAGAGGGGGGAATCGAGACGAGGGTCGTGGTGTAAGTGCGTGTGTGTGTGTGTCTGTGTGTGTGCGTGTGTAAAGCGATTCAGACTAAACTACTGGACCGATCTTTATGAAATTTGACATGAGAGTTCCTGGGTATGATATCCCCATACGTTTTTTTCATTTTTTTGATAAATGTCTTTGATGACGTCATATCCGGCTTTTCGTGAAAGTTGAGGCGGCACTGTCACGCCCTCATTTTTCAACCAAATTGGTTGAAATTTTGGTCAAGTAATGTTCGACAAAGCCCGGACTTTGGTATTGCATTTCAGCTTGGTGGCTTAAAAATTAATTAATGGCTTTAGTCATTAAAAATCTGAAAATTGTAAAAAAAAAAAAAAAAAATTTTAAAACGATCCCAATTTACATTCATCTTATTTTCCATCATTTGCTGATTCCAAAAACATATAAATATGTTATATTTGGATTAAAAACACGCTCTGAAAATTAAATATATAAAAATTAATATGAAAATTAAATTTTCGAAATCAATTTAAAAACACTTTCATCTTATTCCTTGTCGGTTCCTGATTCCAAAAACATATAGATATGATATGTTTGGATTAAAAACACGCTCAGAAAGTTAAAACAAAGAGAGGTACAGAAAAGCGTGCTATCCTTCTTAGCGCAACTACTACCCCGCTCTTCTTGTCAATTTCACTGTCTTTGCCGTGAGCGGGTGACTGACGATGCTACGAGTATGCGGTCTTGCTGCGTTGCATTGCGTTCAGTTTCATTCTGTGAGTTCGACAGCTACTTGACTAAATATTGTATTTTCGCCTTACGCGACTTGTTTTTTCTTGTGGCTGTTTGATCAATTCATAGCAAGCATTGACTAAAATAAACAATTTATCCCCGAATACGCAGTAGGAGGGTCCAACAGACTTTAATTGTGTGTGTGTGTGTGTGTGTGTGTGTGTCTGTCTGTCTCGACTTAACAGCTTATTGCTGGGAAACTACTGGGCGCAGTTCGTTCAAAAGTTGATACACTAACTTGATAATAGGTCCGATTGATTGTATTAAAACTTCATAATGTTACCTGGGACCTAAATGCGAAATATTCCACCAAAACGACTCTTAACGGGGGGAGTTTTTGCGGTGGGAGGCTGTTCGTTTTGCGAACAGCCAGTCACTGAACTAAAGGGGAGACTTTGGCGGCCTGAGCCGAAAACGTCACGCAGTGACGAGAAAAGCATGATTTGCAAGCCAGACAACGGGTGGGGATATGGTCTCGGCAAAGAAACTACAATGCAGGGTTTGGTCTCGGTGAAAGAGAGACAGAGAGCACGAGAGAGTCTATGGCCAAAGTGATCCGGGTTCGATTCCCGGCATGGGCGGTCTATTTTTTTTTAAATTCTTGTTTACTATTGTTTATTATGAACGTTTTAATGTTTTATTTTACTCTAATAGTTTTTTTAATTGTGTAAAATAAATTAAAAAAATTTTTTTTGTTTAATCCAAGTGATCCGGGTTCGATTCCCGGCATGGGCGGTCACATTTTTTTTTTTAATTCTTGTTTACTATTGTTTATTATGAACGTTTTAATGTTTTATTTTACTCTAATAATTTTTTTAATTGTGTAAAAAAAATAATTTTTATTTGTTGTTTTTTTGTTGTTTTTTTAATCCACGTGCACAAGACAAAAACTTTCATACTGGTGGAGCGAGCCAGTCTGAAGAGTACTCGGGTCCAGCGCCAGCGTTTTTTATATATCCAGCACAACATGCAATTCATTAACTTTTGACCCTAACCTTTAACACTTCCCAAAATAAATCTTTGGTGGACATTGCATCGACGCTGTTCATTTTGAATGAACATTTTTCTTGTTTAATCTGCACTCTGAAACGACGCACACACGAACACACAAATGTGCTGAACACGCAGGATGTGAATACGACACAAAACGACAGGACAACACCAGCAAAAACAAGTCGCGTAAGGCGAAATTACTACATCTAGTCAAGCTGTGGAATGCACAGAATGAAACTTAACGCACTGCATTTTTTCACAATGACCGTAGTACGCCGCTCGTGCAAAAGGCAGTGAAATTGAGGAGCCTGTTAAGCGCGGTAGCAGTTGCGCTGTGCTTCATAGCATGCTTTCTGTACCTCTCTTCGTTTTAACTTTCTGAGCGTGTTTAAATCCAAAAATATCATATCTATATGTTTTGGGAATCAGGAACCAACAAAGGAATACAATGAAATTGTTTTTAAATCGATTTCGGAAATTTTATTTTAATCATACTTTTTATATTTTTAATTTTCAGAGCTTGTTTTTAATCCGAATATAACATATTTATATGTTTTTGGAATTAGAAAAGTATGAAAAATAGGATGAACGTAAGTTTGGATCGTTTCATAAAAAAATGATTTTCCTTACAGTTTTTAGATTTTTAATGACCAAAGTGACTTTGGTCATTAAAAATCTAAAAACTGTAAGGAAAATCATTGATACAATGAATCGAAAGTGCACTGCATTCCTTCGCAAAATGGCGTCAAAAGACACTCCGAGTGTTGATGTGGTTGTCTGGTCTTTTATATGTACACTCCGAGAATGAAATCTACATTACAGTTATTAAGGCCGTGGAGCATAAGATTGATTTTGTTCGTTAACGCCGGAGTGTATACGGGGGCAGAATCGTGTATACACTCGGAGTGCGTATATATATATATATATATAGCCGGTGCTGAGATATAATAACGAATAGTGTCTGTTCAGGTAGCTAGTGATACCCCTTTGGATAGCAATAGCATACAGCATGCTTATTTTTTCAATTTCATTCAAGCTTTTTTTTCTTTTATGTAATACAGTGGAGTCCAGCTATAACGAACCTGGGTATAACGAAATCCCGCTTTTAACGAACTGCCATTGATTTCCCGGCAGACAGCCTTCTATTTCTTACTTGTTACTTTCCGACTACAACGAACCTTTTGAACTCATTTGCATAACGAACCCCTCTTATAACAAACACGTTTTCATCAGAATGTCATAAGTGATCTTTCACACACACACACACACACACACTATGCTTCAGAATTAATGTCACAAGTGACAAGTGATCTTTCACACACTTCAGAATGTCACACGTGATCATTTTCAGTGAGCTTGAACAGCTTTGTAATATTGTTCGGTCGAGAGTTGCGTCCCTTGTGTTATTGTTCGACCGAGAGTGAAAATTGAAGTTCATGTAGGCCCCGATTCGAACTCGTTTTAACAGGTGTTTGATACTTCAGTTTGTACAGATTCTTCTTGCAGTGACCGCTCTAGACGTAATACTATCGGACAATGACCGCTGACTTCACGATCGGATCGGACATTTAACGGGACAGAGGTGTTTGCAATCGGTCATTTTACAACCTAAATCGGTCTATGGCCGATGACCGACGCCTCGGAACATCACTGAAAGTCATTAATTATTTTTGAAGCCTCCAAGCAGAAATGCAATACCAAAGTCCGGCCTTTGTCGAAGATTGCTTGGCCCAAATTCCAATCAATTTGATTGAAAAATGAGGGTGTGACAGTGCCGCCTCAACTTTTACACAAAGCCGGATATGATGTCATCAAATGCATTTATCCAAAAAATGAAAAAAATTGTCTGGGGATATCATGCCCAGGAACTCTCATGTAACAGTTCATTAAGATCGGTCCAGTAGTTTACTCTGAATCGCTCTACACACACACAGAGACACATACACAAACACACAGACACACATACACCACGACCCTCGTCTCGATTCCCCCTCTATGTTAAAACATTTAGTCAAAACTTGACTAAATGTAAAAACCCACAAAACACACATCAATGCAAGATTAAACGAGACAACACAGAGCAAAACAAAACACACATGCACGCACGCACGCACGCACACGCACAGACACATAGACACAGACACAGACAGACAGACAGACACACACACACACACACACACACACACACACACACACACACACACTCACACACACAAATTAAATGTGCGGAACACGCACACATAACTTGTACAGGTGTGACAACATATTTGGCAGTCCAAACAGAGGGCAAGAATGTGCTTTCGTGAGGAAAATGCCTATAGAAGAAGCACCTCGTACATGTATGCATCCTGTATCTAGGCAAAGATGCCAACCCCCAGCATGAGTGCCGTGAATTAGCGAAGCGTGCGACCTCTTGTGATACACGCCTTATTCAAACACAATTTGAAAGAATGCATTCATCAATTCACGTGAACTTTTTCTCACCTGTACAGTATTTCTGAAAAACACAACCAGTCCTGGAAAGGCGGTATCTGCGATGACAGTTAAAGGCACAGTAAGCCTCCCGTAAACCATCACAGTTACTGT
>NW_027128343.1:50000-52500 GCF_037325665.1 Littorina saxatilis
CCCGGCAACGTAGCCTGTAGGCTACGTTGCCGGTTCCGGCAAAATAACGATATGTTACGGTAGAGGCTATTTTGCCGGTAGAGGCTCTCTCTCTATCTCTCTCTCTCTCTCTCTCTCTCTCTCTCTCTCTCTCTCTCTCTCTCTCTCTCTCTCTCTCTCTTAAAACTTTGTCTTATACACAAATAAAAGCCATATTTCTCTCTCTCTCTCTCTCTCTCTCTCTCTCTCTCTCTCTCTCTCTCTCTCTCTCTCTCTCTCTCTCTCTCTCTCTCTCTCTTTCTCTGAAGCTAGTAAAGTGAAAGTTACCGCCTGTGATTAAATGCTCACCAATAAATGACAGTTTCTGATGGGAATTTCTTTGGGGGAGAGAAGTGTTCACTGATTGACAAATTTAAACTTTTATAGTACCCAATATTGACGAACTGTGTGGTGACATCTTCTGCTATGGTCTGTTGAGACAGTGATATCAAAATCGAGACCGGAGGTCGAGATTTTGATATTACTGTCGAAACAGACCAATAGCAGAAGATATCATCACACAGTCAGTCAATGTTAGATATATTGCTAATTCTCTGGACATTTTGTATTTACTGTAAAGAAATTACAAAAGTATTTGTCTCAGTTTGGGCTGTTCCATATCCCCCCCTCTGATTATTATTACCCGCTATTACGAGTTAGTCGTGTGACAGAGAGTTTTCTTGCACACGAGACTGTAGATGTCTCACGACGGCGTAGCCGAAGTGAGACAGCAGCAGTCGAGTGTGCAAGAAAACTCTCTGTCACACGACTAACTCGTAATAGCGATTATGTCTCACAGCATAGGCATAGAAAGACAGAAATGAGTTTTTGGGGACGAAATAACAGGCACAAAACAAGACTGAAAAACACAAGTGCCCTTTTACACATACCCAACACACGCATGCGCGCAGAAAATAGATTCAATACGTTTCGTGTCTTTTCTGGTTGAATACATTAAACAAAGTATCAACCAACGTTTCTGAATCTTTCAATGAAAAAAGATAAACTTATTTTGAACCAAACAGCACATACCAACGAAAGCTAAACACACAAACACACACGCGCACTAACACAGATTGAATGCAAAGCGCGAACGAACACGGAGGATTTTTGTAGGTCAGGTCGTGGGAAAGTCCACCCGAAATGTTCCACAGGGGAACTGGTTGTGTTTGTATTGTTTATTTTCTCACAGCGATGTTGATGGTTTTTACAGTGCCGTTTTGAAAGAATATTTTCCGAATTTGGGGCACACGTTCGTCTTTTGGTTCGTTTATCTCGTCGAAGTAACATTCGAGTGTTTCTAAATCAAAACCTTCCAACACCGCTGGTGCAGATTAGACCTGCCTGACTGTCTGCGTGCGTGTTCGAGCTGAAGACGAAGCCTCAATCGCCAAAGCGTCACCTATCTGTAGGTCCTGAGCATCGAATGTACGTTGATACGTAGTTAGATCCGCACGGAACTGTCCATGCAACTTTTCCTAGTCACAGGTGTAAGGTTCGATCTTTTCTTTGAAATTTCGTCCTCTGTGTACGTAGCAAAGCGTTTCGCCATTTTCGGTTTTCGTTGCAGACGACGATAGTGAAAGTAGTACCTATGGTTTTGTTTTGACCTTTCGTATTCAGGGTTCTTAATTGAAGCTTGGTAAAGGGAGCTTGTCGTGTAAGTGGAAAGTTGACGAAGCTTTTGAAAACAGAAATTGAATGAAGAAGAAGATGTGGCTTTCAGTTATATACAGGAGAACGGGGTTGGTGTTATTCTTTTTCCGTCAAACACGAAGTACACAGATAAAACATAGTTGACTGACCAAGGCCTGTTGGCACACTATTCAGAATGCACAACAAAATGTAACAACACTTTGATACCCATTTTTTTACGTTCGTGATCACTTGAAATGAATACTGAAAACATAAGTGTTTAAGGTAGTGACTGAATGTATGTGAAGGTAAACATTTTCAGAAATAAATGCATGATCAAAATAATTGATTTCGGCATCAAAGCGTGTAACATACAATCTTGCACACGTTTGCTTTAGTAGTGGCAAAGAAGGAATGCGTGTGACATTTCTTTTTGTTCACTCTTTTCTTGTACTTTTCAGTATTTTAAAATGTCTTTCCTATCAAAAAGTCTTTAGTCACTTGCTCAACAAAATTCTGGGATAATTACATTTTCATATATATTTGTTTGTTTTTAAATTTAGGTGTTTTTGTTTTTGAAGTGGGGAAGCAATAAAGAGGTCGTCGATATCAAAACTGATATCGACGGAAATGTTGTCGATATCACTTTTGCACTGAGCTCTGTTTTGCCCAATTTTAATTGACCAATGGAAATCCACGTAACATATGAAATAGCAATATTGAGTTTTATTATCAACTTTGAAGTTGATTGGTTGATCACTGCCCTGTCGTTTTAGGGTGATTTTCGTGACCAGTTCAGAAGGGGAAATCTGCGTGACGCCAATATCCTGTGATTGTACTTTCTACA
>NW_027128343.1:55000-60056 GCF_037325665.1 Littorina saxatilis
TCCACTGCTTATGATGTCAAAGTCACCGAGACAAACGTCATTATAGAAACAAAAATTGCGCTCGCTAATGACCCTCGATGAATCTTTAGAACTAACACGTCACGCCACACTTTCAGAGTGACGTTTCTTTGCTTTGACCTGATAGATTGCACGAGGCTTTAGAAGAGATCGAGGTTCCAAAACAAGCGTCTTCAATTTAGCTGCCTCAACTGCAAGACATTTTCAGTAAAATACACGTAAGTACAGTATGTAGGATAAACAGAATACTACATGGCTTGCTGTGTCGTACCAGATTTACACTCGTTGCTTTTTCAAATAGTGAACAGCTCGCTTTTGCTCGCAGTTCAATATTTAAAAAAAAACTCGTGTAAATCTGGTACGACACAGCAAGCCATGTACGGAGTATTCTCTATGTCTGTTACATAAATATAAATGGATGTAAGTGTGTCTGTCTGTGGTCGCCATACCTCAGAGATGGCAAGAGATAGAAACACGATAAAGTACATGCACACTCCCTAGGAGCCGCAGATGTGCACCTGGGTTTTAGTTTCTTGATTCATTGTTTTCTTACTCAGATTATGGACCTCCCCTTCAATAACAGCCTATAGTGTAAGACCAGTTCACTGCCTAGGGTTCACATGTGGCAAGCATATAAGGCCTAAAGAAAAAAAAGGTGTGGTTACGGTAACCCGACCTACCCTATTTTTAGGGGCCGACCCTATAACTTTTTATTACATTTGTCAAAAAATAAATAAAAATGGAAACAAGAAAACGAGTGCAGAAAACGCAGCGAAAGCGCTCGAGTTGTCATGCAGACGACAGACGATGCAAGGGAAATTACTAAAAAGGCCCAACAGACGCTTGCCATGAAAAAAATGGCGGCATCTTCTTCGGTTGCGAGTGCTACACGCTTGGTTGCTCTGCTATAAAGAAAAAAAAGTATAAAAGAAGTGATTGCCTACCTTCCTACCCTATCTATTTTGGCTATGTTACCTTAACCACACCTATTTTTTTTTTTTTTTTTTGCCTAATGGCATGGTATAAGAAATTCTGTATTGCTACTATGACGGAAAGATATTAAGAAAGAACACGTCGCGTAAGGCGAAAATACTACATTTAGTCAAGCTGTGGAACTCACTGCATTTTTTCACAATGACCGTAGTCTGCCGCTCGTGCAAAACGCAGTGAAACTGACGAGCCTGTTTAGCGCGGTACTGGTTTCGCTGTGCTGCATAACACGTTTTTCTGTACCTCTCTTCGTTTTAACTTTCTGAGCGTGTTGTTAATCCAAACATATCATATCTATATGTTATCGGAATCCGGAACCGACAAGGAATAAGATGAAAGTGTTTTTAAATTGATTTCGACAATTTAATTTTGATAATAATTTTTATATTTTTAATTTTCAATCAATCAATCAATCAATCAATAATATGAGGCTTATATCGCGCGTATTCCGTGGGTACAGTTCTAAGCCCAGGGATTTATTTTTTTATTTTTTTTTATTAGTATTGTATGCAATTTATATTGCGCACATATTCAAGGCGCAGGGATTTATTTATGCCGTGTGAGATGGAATTTTTTTACACAATACATCACGCATTCACATCGGCCAGCAGATCGCAGCCATTTCGGCGCATATCTTAATGAGTGAGGGTATGCGCGGCCTTTTTATACCCGCACGGCTGCCAGCACAGAGTATGGTTTGCTGCGTGCGTCAAAACGCGTGCTCGTTAAACTGCGTCTTGGCGTGCGTGTGTGTGCGTGAGTGTTTCCAATATATATTGATTGATAGCTACGTCACATGACAGGCATAGCACACACACACACACACACACGCACACGCACACACACACACACACACACACACACACACACACACACACACACAATCCCCGGGTATGTCATTGGCCTAAGCAGGTATTCAAACAGACTATTTTTACATTTAGTCAAGTTTTGACTAAATGTTTTAACGTAGAGGGGGGAATCAACCTTTTTACAGCATCCAGTCATCATGACTGATCTCTGCCAGTCCACCATGGCTACCCTTAAGGGTCTTGGGTTCAGACTCGCGACAACTGTGGGACACCTGGTGGGAGAGGTCCTCGTGGTAAGGCCCCTCAACCCACGCAAGGGGATTATTGGCTGCAAGTCTGTGGTGCAGCAAAATCGACTCACCATGATCACAGATCTTGGTGGTGTCAAGGTGCAATGCACCATCCCAGTGCCAACAACAGATGGAGTCATCAAGGGAATCCCCACAATTGTAATGATGGAGGAGTTGCAACAATCCATCAATCAAGTGATTGACTCTGATGGGCAGCGCTCTGGGCTCATTAAAAACTGCAGTAGGCTGAAACTGCGCAACGGTAAACCTTCTCAGGCAGTGAGGGTGACATTTCAGGCGGCACTACTGCCTGAAATTGTGATGATTAACAGACAGGAGTACCTTGTGACACCTTATGTGGCACCAGTGTCACGCTGCTATCGATGTCAGCGGTTTGGTCACGTGAGGGCTGACTGCAAATCAAAAAGTGACCATTGCCAAAAATGTGGGTCTGAAAAACACAAAGAGCCCTGCATTGTTGCAAAGTGTATCAACTGCAAAGGTGACCACTCTGCCGCCTACCAGGGTTGCCCTGCCCTCAAAGAGCGCCAACGGGCCAACAAAATACGAGGGACAGCGTACATGCCATTTGCACAAGCAATGCGGAGAGCAAAGCAAGAATTGATGGAGGAAGATGAAAGAAAGGCCATGCAGGTATCAAAACCTACCCCTCTCCAGCAACATGACCCTTCTTGGCGCCCGGAAGGGCTGTTACTACCTATCAGGACTGACTATGCTGACGCAGTGACGCATAACAGCATTGCAGGGAACCAACAGCCTCAAGAAGGTCCCAATAGACAAGTTCATGACAAGGCGACACAAGAAAAAGTTGCTTCCTCCCTCAAGAAGCCCAACGAGGGGCTGGAGGAAGAGGAACAACAACAGATCCAAAGAAAACCAAGAAAGAAAAGAAATAGGACAAAATGAGCAAAAGAACAAAGACCAGTACAAGGTGATACAATGGAAGTGGGGAACCATTCACCCCCGTGTCAAGACAAAGAACCTGATGATAACATGCAAGAAGATGATCTGGTGAAACGGCTACTGCCACAACTTCGACAGAGCATCCAGGGAGACGTCACTAGAATGGCTGAAAGTGTGTTTGAGAAACGCAAAAAGATTGAGTCACGGCTAACTAGACTGGCATTGTCTAAGCTGGATGCCCAGCCAGCAGCACCTATCAGTGAGGACTGTTACGCATTATAGTAACATTGGATTTTATTTCCATGGGTGACACCCTTAAGTCATTTCCTTGCGAGACGGAACGCCGTAAAGAGAGATGACGTCAAAAGCGTGACGTCAAAAAGGAAGAATGACACAGAGGAAAACACGAGGTTGGAAATGGTTATGATAGATATCTACGCCTACACCGTATGAAAGATTATTAGATTTGCGAATTCATACGATGATTCTATCAATAAAGACTTGAGATGTTTGTCTTTTGTACTTCGCGTTAAAAGATGTAAGGAAGAGTTGTTTTATTGAATTGTTTTGAGACACGTACGAAGGCCTATATTCGTAGCGTAGAGTTTTACTTTGAGTCCATTCACCAAGATCAGTTGATTCTCGTTCCATTTTGGAGAACAATCAAGTTTTTTTTTCGGGAGTTATATTTCATCACAAACCTGAATTATGCAGGTAAGAAACTGCTAAAGTAGGAAAAAGGGAAGTAATAATATCGTTCTTCATTTCAGAAGTAGAGCGGCACATTTTCATCCCTACGTTCATCTGTTTTGTGTGTTTCAAAGGCGAAGCAGTTGGACGAAATCCAAAATTCCATTGGTTGTAAGTAACGGTCAGAATGATTAGATAGATGTTAGGCTCATAAAGCTGATGATAACATGTTGTTTTCACTTTGATCGACAGGTTTAGATGCTGGTTAGATGCTCGTGTAGATGCAAACTGGAGGTGAATCGGACGCCAACTGAGAGAGATGGAACCGTGATAAAGAACTGATATCACCGTTCACCCCATCGCCGAGATATCCAGGGCATCATCATCGTCATTCACTTCATCGTCGAAGACATCAAGGGCATCCTCAACATCGTTCGTCACATCATCAAGACATCAAGGACATCATCATCACCGTTGAACTCATCGTCAAGACATTAAACTTTAAAGACATCATCTTCATCACCGACGCCGTGTATAAACACTCCGAGAGCTTACAGTCGCTCATTTCGGCAAGATCAAACCTCTCACACCTGATCCTTGACCTGTAGTGCCGAGTACGTCGATGCATGAAGATGAGTAACCAAAATTAAAGCCGTTTTTCACTCATTGTAGTTGTGTTCGTCCAGTTGCTTCCAGTGTTTATTCTTTCTGTCGATACTTTTGAGTCTGTCTATCGTTCAATTAAGTTAAAAGGAACCACGCATATCACTAACTATAAAAGCGAACAGCCGCCAAATAATCATACCCTAGACAACATTAACAAAATTCGAGATTCAATCTTGAAAGAGCCGGACACGTGAAAATCCTCCCATCGGATTGTGACATATTGGGGGCTCGTCCGGGATAGGCTATTTCGTTTAGATACATGTGAAGAAATTGTCTTGTGTGGTTTGTGTGTATTCATTGATCATTCATTAGTTAAGTAATTAGTATATGTTTATTTGTGTATTTATTTAAAGGAAAACTATAGTGTAGTATGGGTAAAAACTCACTGTAGATCACATCCTTAATGAAGGTAAACTAAATAACACAACCTTACTGAAGGTAAAAACAAAATGTAACTCTCGAGAAAAAAAAACAACAACTGGAAAGTGAAAGTTAGATCACTTTCATCTACCTGTAGATCTAGTTCTAGCAGGTAGGATTAGTTGGCAACATTCTGTTGGGGAACGGCTCAAATTCCTTTCTAAGTAGAACCAACGAAACAAAAAGGAAGTCGAAATGGAGATATTTCGCAAAAACATTTTGAACTAGTTTATTTACGTTCACGCACAT
>NW_027128343.1:62756-75256 GCF_037325665.1 Littorina saxatilis
TACACACACACACACACACACGCATACACACATAGTTTAGAATCTAGAGAAGAAAGAAAATGTGTGTTCATGAGAGAGAGAGAGAGAGAGAGAGAGAGAGAGAGAGAGAGAGAGAGAGAGAGAGAGAGAGAGAGAGAGAGATGCAGAGACACAGCGGGAGAGAAAGACAGACAGAAATACAGACAGATAGACAGACAGACAGATACAGCCTTCTTGCGTTTTTATGGAAGGCAAACGCCATTCTCATTTCTGACACAAAAGGCCAATATTAGAGCAGAACTCGTAATCAATTCTAATGGGCGAATCGATTGTCCATGCTTATCCACACACGTCAACGTTTTCGAGAAATAGCCGATCGATGACACAGCTGCTGCAATGCATAATCAGTATTCTGAATCAATGTGTGTTATCGATGGCCATAGGTACCATGGAAACAATTGATTGAAGCACAACAATAGCTTTTCAATGAGACAGGCTTTGGCGTGCTCTTGCTGACGCCTTTAGAGGACAATGCCTCATTGGGGAAGAGCGAGTTATGCAGTGCTACTTAAAGTTATACACATAGTCCCTTTAGCAACACTTGTCAAGAATCCACGCCCAGTTAGTTTGGTTACAGCCGCGAGAAATTGATGTTAGATGTTCAAATACTCCCGTCCGATATATGGGACGGTGGGTACTAGAGCTAGAGGGTTGGGGTTTTGACATCATGACACAATACAAATGTGCTGGGCACAGAGCCATTTATTTCTTTTAATTCATCCCAAATTACAAGGTATAGCCAAAATCAAGTCCCCAATATCATTTTGAGTGAACGTTTACGGTTTTTTGCTTGTGTTTTTCTACTAATGTTATTTTAGGACCTGGAAGGTGAAAGGAATAACGATGCTTCAGTGCATTCTGATCTAGAGCGTTTATAAACTAAAATGTCAGACAAAGCACATCTTGCTCACCATATATGATAGGTTCAGTGGCACCGTACACGGATATTCACATGTGAAAAAGAAAATGAGCAGTGTTTCAAGCAGTTTGTAACTTTGAGTGGAACTATAACAAAAATATCTCTAAAGACACACCAACTGTTTTATTTATAACTTAAGGCGACCTGCTCTTGATTAACATTTTGCTGTCAGATGTGGATGTACGCAAACTGCATTAGACACACATGCCCCCCCCCCTTCCGTCTTCCCCGTATGCATACTTACAAACAGTCGACCAGCTTCAGAGTTGCAAAAAAGGTGACCAAAGGGATGATGAAAAGAGCAGTTCTTGCCGTTTGGATTCTTCTGCTTATTACAGCTCATCAAATAAAACAGTTGGTGTGTCTTTAGAGATATTTTTGTTATAGTTCCACTCAAAGTTACAAAATGCTTGAAACACTGCTCATTTTCCTTTTCACATGTGAATATCCGTGTACGGTGCCACTGAACCTATCATATATGGCGCAACAGAATAAGCAGGTCGTTGAACGGGATAGGGTCAGTCCCCACTTGTGCCAATCGTCCCATATAAAAGACGGCACTTTACGAAAACACTGCTTCGCGTAAAATCGTTTTCTCAAAATGTGAGAGACACAATTTTAGATCATTGCAGTAAGTTCCTTTTTGTTTTGAGTGTTATGTAGAAAAGTCAAAAGTAAAGGAATGGCAGTCTTCATCTTTTTGTATGTCAAGACTATCATTCATTTGCTACGAAACTGATGCAAAAAGTCGTCACCTCAGTCTCAAACGGAGGGGGGACTGCCCACCAGCCTCACGGATCAAACACAAGCAGGCCCCCCCCCCTACCACATCAAACTAACTTGAGTCTGACATATGTGCACAGTTGAGACAGAGTTCCTTCGAATATGGTGAGTCCCATATAATGGACGGTGGAAATACATGTTTTAAAGGCACAGTCAGCCTCCCGTAAACCATCACAGATACTGTCAGGCTTTTACACACAGTACAAACACCCTTTCATTTAAACACTCACCGCTTGAGAACATCCTAGGTGCCCTCCGTAAAGAGCGAGCAATTTTCAAAGAATTTATTTTTGCGTGGTTTATCTTACCCCTGAGCCATCGTGAACCCGTGTGATCCAGTTTCCCTTTTTCACAATGCAGTCGTCAGTTTGTAATTTGAATGCGGCTCGCTGTGAGCTTATCTGCAATAGCACGTTATTATGTACCTCTGACTATGCACGAAACAAACGGCTGTGGTTCACAAGAACTCTAGCGATGGCTTTTGACTGTTCAGAGGAACTGGCGACGTCATAAACCGTCGTCTGCTACGAGAACCACGACCTTGCGTGACCCTGCTTCCGGGCTTTTCTTTTTTCAAACATTCAAAACTTCGAATTGTACTGTCTTGATGAAAAAAGAATTCTTTTATGATTTAAGAATGTTCGTGTAACAAGCTGTCAATTTTTTATTTAGATTTTAAAAGTTAGGTCTAGCACCAAAACGTACCACGGTCCGATTGTCTGACAGACAATCCGCAAAATTAATTCTTTGAAAATTGCGCGCTCTTTACGTAGGGCACCTAGGATGTTCCCGTTTGGTGAGCGTTCAAATGGAAGGGTGTTTGTACTGTGTGTAAAAGCCTGACAGTAACTGTGATGGTTTACGGGAGGCTTACTGTACCTTTAACTGTCATCGCAGATACCGCCTTTCCAGGACTGGTTGTGTTTTTCAGAAATACTGTACAGGTGAGAAAAAGTTCACGTGAATTGATGAATGCATTCTTTCAAATTGTGTTTGAATAAGGCGTGTATCACAAGAGGTCGCACGCTTCGCTAATTCACGGCACTCATGCTGGGGGTTGGCATCTTTGCCTAGATACAGGATGCATACATGTACGAGGTGCTTCTTCTATAGGCATTTTCCTCACGAAAGCACATTCTTGCCCTCTGTTTGGACTGCAAAATATGTTGTCACACCTGTACAAGTTATGTGTGCGTGTTCCGCACATTTAATTTGTGTGTGTGTGTGTGTGTGTGTGTGTATGTATGTGTGTGTGGGTATGTGTGTGTGTGTGTCTGTCTGTCTGTCTGTCTGTCTGTCTGTCTGTGTCTGTGTCTGTGTCTGTGTGTCTGTGCGTGTGCGTGCGTGCGTGCGTGCATGTGTGTTTTGTTTTGCTCTGTGTTGTCTCGTTTAATCTTGCATTGATGTGTGTTTTGTGGGTTTTTACATTTAGTCAAGTTTTGACTAAATGTTTTAACATAGAGGGGGAATCGAAACGAGGGTCGTGGTGTATGTGTGTCTGTGTGTTTGTGTATGTGTCTTTGTGTGCGTGTAGAGCGATTCAGAGTAAACTACTGGACCGATCTTTATGAAATTTTACATGAGAGTTTCTGGGCATGATATCCCCAGACAATTTTTTCATTTTTTCGATAAATGCCAACATATCCGGCTTTTTGTAAAAGTTGAGGCGGCACTGTCACACCCTCGTTTTTCAATCATATTGATTAAAATTTGGGCCAAGCAATCTTCGACAAAGGCCGGACTTTGGTATTGCATTTCAGCTTGGTGGCTTCAAAATTAATAAATGACTTTGGTCATTAAAAATCTAAAAACTGTAAGGAAAATCATTTTTTTATGAAACGATCCAAACTTACGTTCATCTTATTTTTCATAATTTTCTAATTCAAAAAACATATATAAATATGTTATATTTGGATTAAAAACAAGCTCTCAAAAAATTAAAAATATGAAAATTATGATTAAAACACATTTTCCGAAATCGATTTGAAAACAATTTCATCTTATTCCTTTGTTGGTTCCTGATTCCAATAACATATAGATGTGATATGTTTGGATTAAAAACAAGCTCAGAAAGTCAAAAAGAATAAAGATACAGAAAAGCGTGCTATGAAGCACAGCGCAACTGCTACCGCGCTTAACAGGCTCCTCAATTTCACTGCCTTTTGCACGAGCGGCGTACTACGGTCATTGTGAAAAAATGCAGTGCGTTAAGTTTCATTCTGTGCATTCCACAGCTTGACTAGATGTAGTAATTTCGCCTTACGCGACTTGTTTTTGCTGGTGTTGTCCTGTCGTTTTGTGTCGTATTCACATCCTGCGTGTTCAGCACATTTGTGTGTTCGTGTGTGCGTCGTTTCAGAGTGCAGATTAAACAAGAAAAATGTTCATTCAAAATGAACAGCGTCGATGCAATGTCCACCAAAGATTTATTTTGGGAAGTGTTAAAGGTTAGGGTCAAAAGTTAATGAATTGCATGTTGTGCTGGATATATAAAAAACGCTGGCGCTGGACCCGAGTACTCTTCAGACTGGCTCGCTCCACCAGTATGAAAGTTTATGTCTTGTGCACGTGGATTAAAAAAAACAACAAAAAAAACAACAAATATTTATTTTTTTTACACAATTGAAAAAATTATTAGAGTAAAATAAAACATTAAAACGTTCATAATAAACAATAGTAAACAAGAATTAAAAAAAAAAATTGTGACCGCCCATGCTGGGAATCGAACCCGGATCACTTGGATTAAAAAAAAAATTATTTATTTATTTTACACAATTAAAAAAACGATTAGAGTAAAATAAAACATTATAACGTTCATAATAAACAACAGTAAACAAGAATTTAAAAAAATAAATAAATAGACCGCCCATGCCGGGAATCGAACCCGGATCACTTTGGCCATAGACTCTCTCGTGCTCTCTGTCTGTCTTTCACCGAGACCAAACCCTCCATTGTAGTTTCTTTGCCGAGACCATATCCCCACCCGTTGTCTGGCTTGCAAATCATGCTTTTCTCGTCACTGCGTGACGTGTTCGGCTCAGGCCGCCCAAGTCTCCCCTTTAGTTCAGTGACTGGCTGTTCGCAAAACGAACAGCCTCCCACCGCAAAAACTCCCCCCGTTAAGAGTCGTTTTGGTGGAATATTTCGCATTTAGGTCCCAGGTAACATTATGAAGTTTTAATACGATCAATCGGACCTATTATCAAGTTAGTGTATCAACTTTTGAACGAACTGTGCCCAGTAGTTTCCCAGCAATAAGCTGTTAAGTCGAGACAGACAGACTCTCACACACACACACACACACACACACAATTAAAGTCTGTTGGACCCTCCTACTGCGTATTCGGGGATAAATTGTTTATTTCAGTCAATGCTTGCTATAAATTGATCAAACAGCCACAAGAAAAAACAAGTCGCGTAAGGCGAAAATACAACATTTAGTCAAGTAGCTGTCGAACTCACAGAATGAAACTGAACGCAATGCAACGCAGCAAGACCGCATACTCGTAGCATCGTCAGTCACCCGCTCACGGCAAAGACAGTGAAATTGACAAGAAGAGCGGGGTAGCAGTTGCGCTCAGAAGGATAGCACGCTTTTCTGTACCTCTCTTTGTTTTAACTTTCTGAGCGTGTTTTTAATCCAAACATATCATATCTATATGTTTTTGGAATCAGGAACCGACAAGGAATAAGATGAAAGTGTTTTTAAATTGATTTCGAAAATTTAATTTTCATATTAATTTTTATATATTTAATTTTCAGAGCGTGTTTTTAATCCAAATATAACATATTTATATGTTTTTGGAATCAGCAAATGATGGAAAATAAGATGAATGTAAATTTGGATCGTTTTTAAAACAAATATTTTTTTTACAATTTTCAGATTTTTAATGACCAAAGTCATTAATTAATTTTTAAGCCACCAAGCTGAAATGCAATACCGAAGTCCAGGCTTTGTCGAACATTACTTGACCAAAATTTCAACCAATTTGGTTGAAAAATGAGGGCGTGACAGTGCTGCCTCAACTTTCACGAAAAGCCGGATATGACGTCATCAAAGACATTTATCAAAAAAATGAAAAAAAACGTATGGGGATATCATACCCAGGAACTCTCATGTCAAATTTCATAAAGATCGGTCCAGTAGTTTAGTCTGAATCGCTCTACACACACACACAGACAGACAGACACACACACACACACGCACATACACCACGACCCTCGTCTCGATTCCCCCCTCTACGTTAAAACATTTAGTCAAAACTTGACTAAATGTAAAAAGAACTTTTTATTTGAAAAAAGAGCTTGTTTGAAACAGGTAGAAAGGAAGAGTTGATATTGCAATATCTGTGGTGAAAAAGAGTGCTAAAAGTAAGTAAGTCAGTCTCAGATCCATTTCAAATATTTATTGCAAAAAAACAAAATACAAATTAAAAAACCCCACAGAACCATTACCAGGTGTCATAGGAATGTTTGAAAACAATAGTTTTAATTTTACACTGTAAATACAGGAATCAGAATAAAACACCTCAAATTGGCACATGAATAATGAATCACCTGGAATTGCAACAGGGAGATACTGAAGTAATTGGAAACAAACACTTGAAATTGACAGAGAAACAATAGAAAATATAGTACTGACATGAGCGTACAATATTTTAATGGAAGTGCATGTTTAGCACGAAGCATCCGCAGGAGGATGCACTAACAATCACATAGTGCCACAAAATTTGTACAGACATTTCACAACCGTGCATTATTAGCACAGAACACATACATGGGGGTGCACAAAACATTATTGTGACAATAATTTACACGAAACATTTCACATAAGTACATTTTTCAGCATGGTGCATCTACAGGAGGGTGCTCCAACAATGATGCATAGTGCCAACATTTTGCGCAAACTTTTCACAACAGTGCATTATTACCACAAAGCGCATATACAGCGATTACATAGTGGCAAGTTGCACTAAACATTTGAACAAAATGCATTTTGTTCAAATGTTAACAGCACAGCACCAAGTTTTGCATAAGTGCACAACGTATGTACTCAGAGAGAGAGAGAGAGAGAGAGAGAGAGAGAGAGAGAGAGAGAGAGAGAGAGAGAGAGAGAGAGAGAGAGAGAGAGAGAGAGAGAGAGAGAGAGAGAGAGAGAGAGAGAGAGTTGATAAACAAAATACTCCCCCCCCCCACACACACACAAAAAGTATATGGTCTCGCGAGCAAGAACTTTATAGCCCAGACTCCCCACCCATATCGCAACCCCGGCCATCTCCTCACGTCTCTCATCCCCTCTCCACTTGAATTTTTAGTTCATAAGAATAAAAAATAAAGTTTCATTTGTGAAAATTATTTGTTGTGCCTTTCGTCTTTAAAGGGCCAAAAAGTAGCTTCCATTTTCGTTCTTTGCCATGCCTTTCGATCCATTTTGGTGACCTAGCCACACAGCATGGCAAAGAGGAAAAATCCCTTTAATACCTGTAATTAGAATTTTGAGTTGGGAATACTCAAGAAGAATCATTACATTTTTGAAGATTATAAATAATTTTTGTCTTTGAACATTTAATTTCAATTTTGAGTTAAGAACAATAAAGAAGACATTTTCAATGTATGAAACGTATTACTTGTTGAGTTTGTATTCATTGGGCGGGGGTATAAATATCAATTTCACTTAAGATTTAGTATCATTGTATCAAAATATTGTTTCATTTACGTACAGACATACACACAGACAGATGGACACAGTGAATCCAGTATACCTCCTCCAACTTCGTTGGGCAGGGGTATAAATATCAATATCACTTAAGATTTAGTATCATTGTATCAAAATATTGTTTTATATACATACAGACATACACACAGACAGATGGACAAAGTGAATCCAGTATATATACCCCCCTCCAACTTCGTTGGGTATTCATATTGTTCTATATCTGACAACATTTCACAAGTGAAGCAAGTTTACCTTTAGTAGAGTTTCAGAACAATCATGTAAATTAGTAAGCTTTCAGAACAATCACGTATGAGGGCTTACATGATTACAATGAAATAAATAGTAGACTTTCAGAACAATCATGTAATCGTCACTTTCAGAACAATCACGCGTAACAGAGGAGGTGGGCGCAGGGCTGCAGTGCAAACGACCCGAGTGATGAACCAGAGACTATAGAGTATACAGAGACTGAACCCACGGTGCAAGGGAAGGAACTCACCGGCTGCTTTGAAATTGTTTTGGCTTGGAGAGTCAGCGCCCTGTGGCAAATTCAATTGCTTTGGCTTGGAGACTATTGTCCAGTGGCAACTTCTTCCCGAGTACAGATACCAGCGTCGTTCCGACGACGCTGGGAAAAAAATCAATGAATGAAGAATTTGAAAAAACAGTTGGTTATACGGTCTTTGTAAAAAAATGCAGTGCGTTTGAGTTTCATTTTGTGAATTCGACAGTAATTTCGCCTCACGCGACTTGTTTTATCTTATATTGATATGTGGTGTGTGCGTGTGTGTGTGAGTGTGTGTGTGTGTGTGTGTGTGTGTGTGTGTGTGTGTGTGTGTGTGTGTGTGTTTTGTGTGTTTTTTGTTGTGGGGGGGGGGGGGTTTGCTTTGTCCTATATTTTCGTGTCTTGTCTTGCCTTGCAGTGTTATGATTTGTTTGGTTTTGTCGTTGTTGTTGTTGTTGGTGGTGGTAGTTGAACAGTACCATATTGTTAGGTGAAGAATGTTATAAAAATGGAAATTTGGCAAATCAAAAACATGTTAACCGAAATGTATCTGCTGTGCTTGTGACTGCATGTGCCGTGTTTTCTGTAAGCACATTTTAAAAGCCTTGTAAAAACAAAGATTGCGAGACCAATATTTGCAATGCTGGAAAAGCGAATCTGCCAGCAATAGCGTTTGTTATAATTATTGTTTGTATAAGACTGAGTTGTGTTTAAAAAAAATATGATGTGTTTAAGAGAAAAATTATTAAAATTTAGGTTAAGTAATGATAAGTTGCCTACTCACCAGGAACGTTTTTTGAACATCCCGAGGATTTCCAATTTTCACGATGTCTTACTATATTCATGATCACATGACCTTTCTGAAACCTTTCTCTGTTGCATCACGGAGTTGCTGAATATATTTGACATCTGGCGGCGTTTAGTCGCGGTGTGTGTGTGTGTGTGTGTGTGTGTGTGTGTGTGTGTGTGTGTGTGTCTGTGTCTGTGTGTGTCTGTGTCTGTGTGTGTGTGTGCACGCACTTGCGTGTGAGAGAGATGATTAAAATAAACTCCACAAGCAACCAACACACCCCCCCCCCCAACAAAAAAAACCAAAAAACCCATACACATGTTAACAGACAACAGCAGTAAGAACAATTGTCAATTTATATTCATATTTTTATTCATCCAAAATAATTTTTCATTTTGTGAACTGTACCCGTGCAAACTTGTTTTTCTAAACAACCTAAGACCAACAAATACACAATACAGTTCTGACAAGAAGATCCTTCAGCAAAACAACAACTGAAAGTTTCAACGTTTTACAAAACAAAACCACACAATAATGACATTGTTTTACCGTAAAACGAGCTAAAGGATCACCATAATAGGCATAGAATGATGTTTCTTGCGAGTTTAATCATAATGAACACATAGTCTTAAAAATATGGACAAAGCTCTTCGAAAGCATCCAATATCCTAACCATGTCAAAAAGGCTTTTTGGTCCCTCAGCTCTGTAAACAGACGTGTTCCTGAATTTTAAGGTCGGTGGTTAAAGTTGTAAGGGGTATCGCTGTACTCCCTGCCAGTAGACCAATGGGTCATGAAGTGTTGTCCACAAAGTCTGTGGTTAAAGTTGTAAGGGGTATCGCTTTACACCCTCCCACTAGACCAATGAGCCATGAGTTGTTGTCTATAAGGTCTGTGGTTAAAGTTGTAAGGGGTATCGCAGTACACCCTGCCACAAGACCAATGAGCCATGACTTGTTGTCTATAAGGTCTGTGGTTACAGTTGCAAAGGGTATCGCTGTACTCCCTGCCACTAGACCAATGAGCCATGACTTGTGTCTATAAGATCTGTGGTTAAAGTTGTGAGGGGTATCGCTGTACACCCTGCCATTAGACCAATCAGACTTGACTTGTTGTCCATACTGTCTGCGGTTAAAGTTGTAAAGGGTTTCGCTGAAAACCCTCCCACTAGACCAATGAGCCATGAGTTGTTGTCTATAAGGTCTGTTGTTACAGTTGTAAAGGGTATCGCTGTACTCCCTGCCACTAGACCAATGAACCATGACTTGTTGTCTATAAGATCTGTGGTTAAAGTTGTAAGGGATATCGCTGTACACCCTGCCACTAAACCAATGAGCCATGACTTGTTCTCTATAAGGTCTGTGGTTGCAGTTGTAAGGGGTACGCTGTACACCCTGCCACTAGACCAATGAGCCATGACTTCTTGTCTATAAGGTCTGTGGTTAAAGTTGTAAGGGGTATCGCTGTACTCCCTGCCACTAACCCAATGAGCCATGACTTGTTGTCTATAAGGTCTGTGGTTACAGTTGTAAGGGGTATCGCTGTACACCCTCCCACTAGACCAATCAGACTTGACTTGTTGTCCATAATGTCTGTGGTTAAAGTTGTAAAGTGTATCGCTGAAAACCCTCCCACTAGACCAATGAGCCATTCTTTCTTTCTTTATTTGGTGTTTCACGTCGTTTTCAACCACGAAGGTTATATCGCGACGGGGAAAGGGGGGATATGGGATAGAGCCACTTGTTAATTGTTTCTTGTTTACAAAAGCACTAATCAAAAAATTGCTCCAGGGGCTTGCAACGTAGTACAATATATTACCTTACTGGGAGAATGCAAGTTTCCAGTACAAAGGACTTAACATTTCTTACATACTGCTTGACTAAAATCTTTACAATCATTGACTATATTCCATACAAGAAACACTTAACAAGGGTAAAAGGAGAAACAGAATCCGTTAGTTGCCTCTTACGACATGCTGGGGAGCATCGGGTAAATTCTTCCCCCTAACCCGCGGGGGATCCAATGAGCCATGAGTTGTTGTCAAAAAGATCTGTGGTTACAGTTGTAAGAGGTATCGCTGTACACCCTCCCACAAGACCAATGAGCCATGACTTGTTGTCTATAAGGTCTGTGGTTAAAGTGTTAAGGGGTATCGCTGTACACCCTTCCACTAGACCAATGAGCCATGACTTGTTGTCTATAAGATCTGTGGTTAAAGTGTTAAGGGGTATCGCTGTTCATCCTTCCACTAGACCAATGAGTCACGACTCGTTGTCTTTAAGTGTTGTCATGAAGTGTTGTCTACAAAGTCTGTGGTTAAAGTTGTAAGGGGTATCGCTGTACTCCCTCCTACTAGATCAAGGAGTTATTACTGTGTGTATCTTTATACAATACATTTTCAACTTCAACGGACGCTCGCACACGCGCGCACACACATTCACACACATACACACACACACACACACGCACACACACACACACACACGCACGCACACACACACACACACACACACACACACACACACACACACACTAAAACACACTAACACACACACACACACACACAAATAGATGTACCAAAACAACAAGCGCACAAAAAAATATCATGTTTACACTCCATCAAAAATACTACTTCCATTCAGATTACACGATCAGTCAATAAAAAAAGGCTACTGACTCGAGTATAGTCCATATATATCATTACAATTGTTGAAGGAAGGCATGCTGAGGAAAGGAACACGTTTTCATTCGATTCAAACACAACTGAAACAGACGTTTGCATCGTTTATCATTGATTTGATGAATGTTCTAAACAAGACTAAGAGAGAGAGAGAGAATTGAATTAAATTGAATTGAATTGACACTTATTTTACGAGGGTGACAGAATAAGCAATGTATACATGCTTTTCTTTTATCCGGCCCTCGCCCATTGAGGGGTAACAAACAAGAAGAAATAAAAGATAAGTTTAACTGTAGTGCAAATGTCATATTTACCATAATTAACATGTCAAGCAACCAATAAGAGAAATATGTGTTTGTATAAAAAAAAATTAAAAAAAAATCCTTCATGAATTATATATAATCATGTTTTTCAATATAATCAGAGACTACAGTTATATATTAGAGAGAGAGAGAGAGAGAGAGAGAGAGAGAGAGAGAGAGAGAGAGAGAGAGAGATGAAAAGAGATAGTGATAGAAAGAGAAAGAGAGAGGGAGAGCGAGAGAGAGACAGATAGAGAGAGAGAGGGGGATAGAGAGAGAGGGAGAGAGAGAGAGAGAGAGTGAGAGAGAGAGAGAGAGAGAAAGAGAGAGAGAGGGGAGATAGATAGAGGCAGGCTGACAGACAAGAGTGCAAGAGTTACATAACTTAGATTACTGCCGCGCTCGTGTAAACATAATATACATAAAACGGTCTCTCAACATATGATGACAGCAAACTGCCGCAACGACCGTGTGAACATAATATACATAAAACGGTCTCTCAACATATGATGACAGCAAACTGCCGCAACGACCGTGTGAACATAATATACATAAAACGGTCTCTCAACATATGATGACAGCAAACTGCCGCAACGACCGTGTGAACATAATATACATAAAACGGTCTCTCAACATATGATGACAGCAAACTGCCGCAACGACCGTGTGAACATAATATACATAAAACGGTCTCTCAACATATGATGACAGCAAACTGCCGCAACGACCGTGTGAACATAATATACATAACACGGTCTCTCAACAT
>NW_027128343.1:80256-97974 GCF_037325665.1 Littorina saxatilis
AGACACTCCCCGGACTGCAGAACCGCGCGAGGTGACATACGACTCATTTCGTGGTGGAGGGTCACATATTCAGATAGCACTTGCTATATAAACACAATATTATTCTTAACAACATCCAGAAAATATTGACCACTTTTGTTATACAAAACATGTTATGAAGATATATTCCAGTGAAAAAAACATAGTAACAGACCCCCCCTACACCAACCTCTTTCTGAAAATTAATACCAAAGTAAAGGAATATGTTGCATATATACCTCACATATTCGCTGCTTATTTCATTTCGAATGACATTGAAACATCAAGATCAGTCTTGCTAACAAGAACAATTGTTGAAGGAGGGTAATTTATTTTATTTATGTATTTATTTCGTTTAGATACAAGGTCTTGAAGTTAACGAACAAGTTCACGTTCGAACTCTTTTTGCCATTTTACATATTCGTGTGTAAGTGGGTGTGTCTCTGTGGGAGCCAGACGAAGCCTGGTTAAAGCCACCCTCCGCCTCCCATAAACCATCTGCTTCTGATCCCTGAGCCTCCCGAGCTTTTACAGTACAAACATAATACCATTTGAACGCTTACCGCTCGGGAGCAACCTGGCTTCTTTCCGTTGAGAGTGAGACATTTTCAAACAATTTACTTCGTGCAGTTAGAAAAGGATGTACCACAAACTGACGACTTAATTCATCACGTATGTGACAAGGGGAAAGTGGGTCACAAGGGTCCACGATCGCTCGGGGGTTGAATAAAGCACGAGAACTGGTGTGTGGTTTATGCATGATAAAGAGCCATTCAAACGAACTGTGTCATTTAATGCTTTTAAATTTATGCTAGTGCAAGTGTTTTCCGTAAGGTTAGAACTGCTTATTTCGTGAAAAATTCCATCGTTCTGTAAACCTCATCTGAGGTGGAGTGTAAAAAAACCATATTCTCAAATGGCACAAACGGTGAATCATAGGACTGAATGCAAGTGGGTCAGAGTGTCGCTCTTTTCGAGAAATCTAGCTGTACGCGGATCCGGTAATGCAACGGAAACTAACACTTCCCAAACTCTTCACCCCAAGCATAGATATACATATACTGTGTGTGTGTGTGTGTGTGTGTGTGTGTGTGTGTGTGTGTGTGTGTGTGTGTGTGTGTGTGTGTGCGCGCACACAACACACACACACACGCACGCACGCACGCGCACACGTAAACACACACACACAGACACACACACAGACACACACACACAAACACACTCACGCAAGCGCAGCACGCAAGCATTGTGAAGTGGGAGTAAACGGCAAATATCGCCCCGCCTCCCCCACCCCCTCCCTCCAAGACAAAAAGGGCAAAACACTCTCAGACCCAAACACTCCCCCACACGCACACATGCGTACGCACTCTCGTGCACACAAACCCACATACAACACAAGACAACACACCACACCACACCCACACCACACAGCACAGCACGAAACGACAACACAACACAACACAACACACACACACACACAACACAACACAACACAACACACACACAACACAACACAACACACACACACACACACACACACACACACAAACACAACACATACACACACACACACACACACACACACACACAAACACAAATACACATACACACACACACACACACACACACACACACACACACACACACACACACACACACACACACACACACACACACACGGGCAGCACTAATAAGCTTTAGTGTACAACGAAAGAAGCGTATAGCGTCAGCAGCGTGCTTGCCTCCCAAATGCGCGTGTTAACAGAGAAAGATGAGTCCAATTTTTCATTGTTGTTTCACATTACGACGACAAAACCACAAATTCCACTGGTTCGTCCCTCGAAAAGTCTTTGTGTGCGATTGTCACAAACAGGGAGCCATAGGATAGGACATGGATAGGAAAAACCGCCGTCCCATCCCCGAGTGTTGCTCTTTTCGAGAAATACAGCCATACAGCTTTGACAGGCGTCACGGGAAACTGACACTCCCTATGTCCTTGACCTAACCACGGATACACAGAATTTTCCCCCCACTTGTTTTTGCACCGCCGAAGGGGGTTTAGGCCAGAATGATGTGTGTGTATCCGTTGTGAGCGTCCTTGTGCAGTTTTTCTCACATGTTTTGATAGCTCTATGTTGTGAGAATCGCCCAACAAACAAACTTGCAAACTTTCTACAGATTAGTGTTGCTGAATGAATTTAAATCCTTTTGCTAATGAGTATCTTTCTTTTTGATTACTTAAATGTAATGCCAAAGTTTCATCGTACATATTGGTAAGGACCGCTTTCGAACTGTTCACATGATTATTGTCATAGCGTAATGCAGTATTGATAATAAGTAAGTGTGTACACAGTGAAACCTATAACACAGACACCCATCAAAATCAAATTCCCAAAAGCAAAGTTTCCGCGTTATAGGTGGTCGTCTACATTTTTGCTTTTTTATATTTAGTCAAATTTTGACTAAATATTTTAACATCGAGGGGGAATCGAAACGAGGGTCGTGGTGTATGTGCGTATGTGTGTGCGTGCGTGTGTGTGTGTGTGTGTGTAGAGCGATTCAGACTAAACTACTGGACCGATCTTTATGAAATTTGACATGAGAGTTCCTGGGTATGAAATCCCCGAACGTTTTTTTCATTTTTTTGATAAATGTCTTTGATGACGTCATATCCGGCTTTTCGTGAAAGTTGAGGCGGCACTGTCACGCCCTCATTTTTCAACCAAATTGGTTGACATTTTCGTCAAGTACTCTTCGACGAAGCCCGGGGTTCGGTATTGCATTTCAGCTTGGTGGCTTAAAAATTAATTAATGACTTTGGTCATTAAAAATCTGAAAATTGTAAAAAAAAATAAAAATTTATAAAACGATCCAAATTTACGTTTATCTTATTCTCCATCATTTGCTGATTCCAAAAACATATACATATGTTATATTCGGATTAAAAACAAGCTCTGAAAATTAAATATATAAAAATTATTATCAAATTTTTTTTTTCCAAATCAATTTAAAAACACTTTCATCTTATTCCTTGTCGGTTCCTGATTCCAAAAATATATAGATATGATATGTTTGGATTAAAAACACGCTCAGAAAGTTAAAACGAAGAGAGGTACAGAAAAGCGTGCTATCCTTCTCAGCGCAACGAATACCCCGCTCTTCTTGTCAATTCCACGTGCACTGCCTTTGCCAGGGGCGGTGGAGTGACGATGCTACGAGTATACGGTCTTGCTGCGTTGCGTTGCGTTCAGTTTCATTCTGTGAGTTCGACAGCTACTTGACTAAATATTGTATTTTCGCCTTACGCGACTTGTTTATATTTAGTCAAGTTTTGACTAAATATTTTAACATCGAGGGGGAATCGAAACGTGCGTGTGTGTGTGTGTAGAGCGATTCAGACTAAACTACTGGACCGATCTTTATGAAATTTGACATGAGAGTTCCTGGGTATGAAATCCCCGAACGTTTTTTTCATTTTTTTGATAAATGTCTTTGATGACGTCATATCCGGCTTTTCGTGAAAGTTGAGGCGGCACTGTCACGCCCTCATTTTTCAACCAAATTGGTTGAAATTTTCGTCAAGTACTCTTCGACGAAGCCCGGGGTTCGGTATTGCATTTCAGCTTGGTGGCTTAAAAATTAATTAATGACTTTGGTCATTAAAAATCTGAAAATTGTAAAAAAAAATAAAAATTTATAAAACGATCCAAATTTACGTTTATCTTATTCTCCATCATTTGCTGATTCCAAAAACATATACATATGTTATATTCGGATTAAAAACAAGCTCTGAAAATTAAATATATAAAAATTATTATCAAATTTTTTTGTTCGAAATCAATTTAAAAACACTTTCATCTTATTCCTTGTCGGTTCCTGATTCCAAAAATATATAGATATGATATGTTTGGATTAAAAACACGCTCAGAAAGTTAAAACGAAGAGAGGTACAGAAAAGCGTGCTATCCTTCTCAGCGCAACGAATACCCCGCTCTTCTTGTCAATTCCACGTGCACTGCCTTTGCCACGGGCGGTGGAGTGACGATGCTACGAGTATACGGTCTTGCTGCGTTGCGTTGCGTTCAGTTTCATTCTGTGAGTTCGACAGCTACTTGACTAAATATTGTATTTTCGCCTTACGCGACTTGTTCAATAATCTTATGGTTAGATTTCGATACAAAATTATGTCAAATGATGAATGAACCATGGGGAAAAAAGTTATAGAAAAAAAATATATGTAAAAAAAGATTTTATTTTTGGGTAGCGTGACTCACGCTTCCAATATTTTGTTTTCTGTTTGCTGAGAACATGTGCTTTACCTAAAAATACTGACCAATCAAATTCATGTCACTGTGCTTATAGCCACGCCCAAACAAGTGCAGCAACAGTTTGACACTGGAGCGCTGTCCACGCTTTTTTTTAAACGCACGAAATGCACGGGATTTGAGAGGAGTTTTGCGCTTGGCATTTTCCAAATAAGGATATCCTACTATGAGTACTACGCTGGAATACTACAATGAATTTTCAAACGGCTACACTGGCTTCGTCTTACTTGATCGAAAGGGGGTGTATTGTTGATATTTGTAGATAATAGACTCTGCATTTTAATGGTCAAATGGCGATTTCGGTATAAAAATGTAGACAAGGACCTTTAAAATCGACACAAAAAATCAGAAAAGCTCAAACGCAACAAGGTCTGCACGTGATTCATCAGAAGATGATCTTCTGTATGGTTGAGAAAATTCTCTCGACTGATTTGATGAATGCATTCTTTTATAGCGTGTCTGAATTAGGCCAGTATGTTTATAGGTCACACGTAGGACTGATTCAAAGCACTCTTGCTTGGAGGCCGGTTGGCTTCTTTGCGTATACAGGATACGTGTATGAGATGCTTCTATTAATTTGTAAGTTATTCCTCGCGGAAGCACATTCTTGCTCTCTTTTTTTTAAAAGTGCACAATATTATTTTCAAACCTATACCAAATAATTGTTTTATCTTTTCTTGTGCGCATTTTGAGTTGTTGTTGGTAGTGTTAGTTAAATAACCGTATTAGTTAATGAAGAATGTAAGACATTTGTGAATTTGGCAAATCACATTTAAACTCGATATGTGGATTACATATCAATTTACTGTGCGCAGCTTCGTTTGAATTTTTCGTGTCGTGGTCTCACAGGCTCTGATTTGTTGCCTTCAGTTATACAGTACAATAAAAGAAGAACGAAGAAGAAGAGTAAAAAGAAGGAAGAGGAGAAGAAGATCACGACAAACGGAAAGAACAAAGGAAGGAAGAAAATAGAGAATGTAAGAAAGAAAGAGTCCAGAAACATCTGTAGATAGTGTATTGAAGTTTGAGGCGGAATGTGTTCGTGCGAAAACAATAGCTGTGCCTTCGCCTCTTTTGTCATTTGATGATTGTGGCAGTGTCTAGATTTCTTTGTTTGTTCGTTTACTTTTCCATTTTACCCTGTATTATGTTGAAAGGACAGACTGGAAGCTTAGGTAAAGCCTAAAACCATTATCCCGTTGAATATCTCTCTCTCTCTCTCTCTCTCTCTCTCTCTCTCTCTCTCTCTCTCGCTCTCTCTTTCTCTCTCTTTCTCTCTCTCTTTCTATCTCTTTCTCTCTCTATATATACCTCTCTGTTTCTTTTTTCTCTTGCTCTCTCTTTCGCTCTCGCTCTCTTTCTCTCTCTCTCTCTCTCTCTCTCTCTCTCTCTCTCTCTCTCTCTCTCTCTCTCTCTCTCTCTCTCTCTCTCTGATATTTAATTTAAACAGCTTTGAAGATTGTTAGTGTTGTTGTATCTTTGTCCAAGCTTAAAACCATTATCAATTTTGAATCTCTCTCTCTCCCCTCTCTCTCTCTCTCTCTTTTTCTCTCTCTCTCTTTCTCTCTCTCTCTTTCTGTCTTTCTCTCTATCTTTCTCTTTCTGTCTTTCTCTCTCTCTCTTTCTCTCTCTCTATTTCTCTCTCTCTCTTTCTCTCTCTCTCTTTCTCTCTCTCTCTCTCTCTCTCTTTCTTTCTCCCTCTCTCTCTCTCTTTCTCTCGCTCTCTCTTTCTCTCTCGCTCTCTCTCTCTTTCTCTCTCTCTCTCTCTCTCTCTCTCTCTCTCTCTCTCTCTCTCTCTCTCTCTCTCTCTCTCTCTCTCTCTCTCTCTCTCTCTGATATTTAATTTAAACAGCTTTGCAGATTGTTAGTGTTGTTGTTGTTGTCCAAGCTTAAAACCATTATCAATTTTGAATCTCTCTCTCTCTCTCTCTCTCTCTCTTTCTCTGTCTCTCTATCTCTCTCTATCTTTCTCTCTCTCTCTATCTTTCTCTCTCTCTCTTTTTTTTTCTCTCTCTCTCTCTCTCGCTTTCTCTCTCTCTCTCTTTCTCTCTCTCTTTCTCTCTCTCTCTCTCTCTCTTTCTCTCTCTCTCTCTCTCTCTCTCTCTCTCTCTCTCACAAACACACACATAGAGAGACTAAGAGAGAGAAAGATACAGATAGACAGACGGACAGACAAGACGAAAATAAACATTTGCCCGCCTGTACAGTCCCCGGCGAAAGAAACGGAACTCATTCGCGCCCACTGTTGCGAGTGGTTTTTCGTCCTTTTCAAATTGTCATAAAATATGAACCAGATAAGGTAAATAAAAAAATAAAAACAGATTCGCAGAGGATAATTTACTGGCTCTACGATAAATGCATAGTATTTAATCGTTTTTATTTTTTACTTGTTCATAAATTGCGAGTCGTGATTGGAGGCAAACGTGTCTCTTCAACATGCTACAAAAATCGTAAAAATGCATATATTTTAACAAGGTAGTGACATTTTTGGAAGAAATTCATTTCTTAACAACACCATTTAATTAGAATTATTCGCCAAAGCGTTTAAGACTCACAAAATGAGCAAAGATCACTTAGACAGTGTTAAAAAGGGTTGTTTGGCAAAAGCTCATTCGCACGGAATCGACGTGATGATTTCATTAAAAAAACAATTGCAATATGTGGCCAAGTGTCTGGTCTACACGATCAGGCTATAACTAGAAAAAAAGCGCGTTTTGTTTTTAAATATTTTTTTTATTAACATCGATCGATTCGTGATAGTGATTCGTATGAAAGTACTATGAAGCCAAACGCATACGTCCCCACTCCCTTAACACATAGTTACACACACATGCACACAAATACACACACGCATATACATACACACACACAGACACACACATCCATACATGCAGATTAACAGGAGCGCAACGCAGTGCTAAAATGGACGCCAACTGTCACTTGAATGGTCGCTGTCCCAGATTGCCTGTCACTATTTCTCTAAAGTTATATTTTTCACATTTAAAACAAAGGACACAGAGACAAAGACACACGCACACACAAACACTCATGCACGCACGCATACATATACACGGACAGACGCGCGGACACACATGCACACGCCGGCCGGCCCGCCCGCCTGAAGGCACAACCACAACTCACACAAACGTAGGCGCGCACACACACACACACACACACACACACACACACACACACACACACACACACACACACACACACACACACACACATACATACACACACACACACACACACACACACACACACGTCACACATACACACACACACGTCACACATGCACACACAGGCACACATGAAAAATTGATTTTAATTGAGCCAAGACGTGTTGTACATGATATATTAAGAGTGGTTAAAGCTGTAAAGTATGACGGCTTACTAGTGCCAAAACCTGGGGTTACCCATTATCACTTGATAATTACTAATTAACGCTGTCAGTTACTGTTTTCACTCGTTAGTTACTCATTTTCACGGGATAATTAGTAATTTTCACGGGAAAATGACTAATTTTTAGTTTTGGCACTAGCAATCCGTCAGGAAGTGAGCCAAAACTAAAAATTAGTAATTAACAGGTGAAAGTTAGTAATTTTCCCGGGAAAATTAGTAATTAACACGTGAAAATGGTAATTATCAAGGGAAAATTACTAATTTTCCCTTGATAATTACAATTATGAAGTTTTGGCACTAGTAAGCCGTCATAGGGCTTACTAGTGCCATAACCTGGGGTTACCCATTATCACGTGATAATTACTAATTAACGCTCTCCGTTACTGTTTTCACCTGTTAGTTACTCATTTTCACGGGAAAATTACTAATTTTTTAGTTTTGGCACTAGCAATCCGTCAGGAAGTGAGCCAAAACTAAAAATTAGTAATTAACAGGTGAAAGTTAGTAATTATTCCGTGAAAATTCGTAATTTTCCCGGGAAAATTAGTAATAAAGACGTGAAAATGGTAATTATCAAGGGAAAATTACTAATTTTCCCTTGATAATTACAATTATGAGGTTTTGGCACTAGTAAGCCGTCATAGTAAAGGGTAAGCTGTAGAGCCTCCCACTAGACCAGTGACTCATGATACAAAGGATGTGTACTATTCATAGAGACGCATATATTGCACAAGCACTGGAAAGGTGCATAGCAAATCAATTACGTAACCAAAGCGGTACACGTGGCAAGAAACATACATCGGAATCAATTCAGATTACAAGATCAGACTGTCACTGTGTACACACACACACACACACGTACATACACATTCACAGATACGTAGCGTTCAGCAGAAGAAAGAAGCATGAAGATACAGTAATAACAGTCTTTAATAACAGTCATTACCTTATTCTTAACAGTCAAGCAGGTTTCCGCTTTTCCAGGACTGGTTGATTTTTTCAGAAATACTGTATGGGTGAGAAAAAGTTCATGTGATTAAATGAATGCATTCTTTCATTGTGTGTCTGAATAAGGCTAGTATCTTTATAGGTCACACGCTTGACTAATTCACGGCACTCGTGCTGGGTGTTGGCCTCTAGACCCATACACGATGCATGCACGAGGTGCTTCTACTGAAGGCATTTTCCTCACGAAACCACATTCGTGCCGTCCTTTTGGATTGCACAATATTTTGTCACACCTGTACACATTTATTGTGCGTGTTCCGCACATTTGTGTGTTTATGTGTGTGTGTGTCTGTGCGTGTGCGTGCGTTCGTGTGTATTTTGTTTTGTTTTGTGTTGTCTTGTTTAATCTAGCATTGATGTTTTTTTTCTTTTGTGGGGTTGTTTTGTGTGTGTGTGTGTGTCTGTGTGTGTGTGTGTGTGTGTGTGTGTGTGTCAGTGTGTGTGTGTGTGTGTGTGTGTGTGTGTGTGTGTGTGTGTCAGTGTGTGTGTGTGTGTGTGTGTGTCAGTGTGTGTGTGTGTGTGTGTGTGTTGTCTTTTTGTGTCGTATTCACATCCTGCGTGTTCGGCACATTTGTGTGTTTGTGTGAGTGTGTGTCCGTGTGTCCGTGCGTGTGCGTGCGTGCGTGCATATGTGTTTAGTTTTGCTTTGTTTTGTCTCGTTTAATCTTATATTGATATGGTGGTTTTTTTTTTAGTGTGTGTGTGTGTGTGTATGTGGGGGGGTGTCTAGTTTTGTCCTATCTTTTCGTGTCTTATGTTTCCTTGCAGTGTTATGATCTGTTTGGTTTTGTCGTCGTTGTTGTTGGTGGTGGTGGTAGTTGAACAGTACCATATTGTTAGGTAAAGAATGTTATAACAATGGGAATTTGGCAAATCAGAAACATTGTTTTTGAAATATACCTGCTGTGCTTGTGACTGCATGCGACTTGCCATCTGTAAGAACATTCTTTGTTTTTTTCAATGTGATCTGCAAGTGCACTTCTCTTTCCACATAAACGCGAAAATGAACCTTTTGTCTATAGAGAATACTACATGGCTTGCTGTGTCGTACCACATTTACACGAGAATTTTTTTTTTAATATTGAGCTGCGAGCAAAAGCGAGCTGTTCACTATTTGAAAAAGCAACTCGTGTAAATCTGGTATGATACAGCAAGCCATGTAGTATTCTGTTTATCCTACATACTGTACTTACGTGTATTTTACTGAAAATGCCCTGCAGTCGAGGCAGCTAAATTGAAAACGCTTGCCTTTGGAACCTCAATCTCTTCTAAAGCGTCGTGCATTCTATTACGTCAAAGCAAAGAAACGTCACTCTGAAAGTGTGGCGTGACGTGTTAGTTCTAAAAATTCATCGAGGGTAATTAGCGAGCGCCATTTTTATTCTATAATGACGTTTGTCTCGGTGACTTTGGCATCATAAGCAGTGGAAAAACAGGTCCCCAGGGCCGGACTACGGTGGGGGGGGGGGGGGGGGGGGGGTTACGGGGAATGCGCACCCGCCCCCCAGCCTAAACATGTACCTCACTTATTTAATTTTTTTTTATTATTGTTTTTTTTATGCCGTTTCGTGCAAGGAGCGGCCATTTTCCTATCTCAGAATATGACCTACCCGTCAGCTCTGCCCCTTGACCCCATCCCCCTGGACCACCGGCACTGGCAACCCCCCCCCCCCCCCCTTCTCTTTGCCTGGTCCGGCCCTGGTCCCTGCCAGACTTGCTTGACATGACCTCATTTACATGATATACACACGTGTGAGTTTGAACGATTATTATCTCACGAGTGTCTCTCTCACGTAGGTCGGATAAACAGAGGTATTAGGTGTGTTTGACATCTGACGGAGTTCAGACGAGGTGTTTGCATGTACTGTTCATGTTGTCTAATAATAACTGAGAACTAGTATTTTGCTTGTAATAACTGTAAACATTAACAGCACAGAGATGTTTCTGGTATGAATTGAAAGAAGACTGTTTTCTCTTTTTACACAATAAAATAGCATAACTCGTGTCTCGTCTTCTCTATTCTCAGTTTGTCAATGACCGCATGAGACATCGGGGCTCCAAAAGCTTGGCCAAAATGCACAGTCACATCAACTTACGTAAAATCAGCTTCTTGTAATATTTGTCGATTAATGATTTTGTTTTGCTTTTTATTGGTGAAACCCCTGCTGGAGCACGATATTTTGAATGTTGTCATAAATACGAACTGACTGGTCTGGAAGTATGTTTGGTTGTAATGCTGACAATATTACAGAAACCCTATCGGGAACTTTCTTGTAAAACCATATTTATTCACGAATACTGATTTTAAAGACTGCAGGGGATAAACAAAAAGGCATTTTGTATGTAATCGCACTAAGTGAAGTCGACAAAATAGTGGCATTTTCTTCCGCTTTGACCGTTTTATTTCAGTTGAAAATATTGTTTTCCATACTACTACACTTGCGAATATGTGTGTTAATCTAAGTGTGTATGTGTGCGCGCGCGCGCGCGTGTGTGTGTGTGAAGGTGTGTGTAGGTGTGTTTATGTGTATGAATGTTTGTGTAGTCTGTGTGTGGTATACTTTTTGCAGCAATTGCATTGTTGTTGATTCTTTCTGTCTGTCTGCATCACTTTTGTCAACGCGATACAGACGTCCATAGTCTGAGCGAATTTTATTTCGAATGGCACAAACAAGAGATCATATGACAGAAATAAAGTAGTTTTCTGAGCACACGACCGACTGTACACTGAGGGGCTCTTTTTTTTTTTTTAGAGAAATGTACCTGCTAACGAAAACTGGCACACCCCATGTTCGTAAGCTGTAGACACACAAATAGCTTCCTTAGAACGGCTAACAAAAGAAGTGGCCAACAAGAACAGGACAAAAAAGACTGTACTCAAGTGCGATGTTTCCCCCTCCCTGCTGTTTGATACCCAACTGAAAGCTGATACTCCCCAAACTTGGCCTAAATATATAAAAGGGTTGCTTACGTCGGCAACATTCTACTACATCACCCCTGCTCAAGTTTTGGCCCAAGCTGAGGGTTAACCTCATTTCGTTTTGAAAAACCAGCACCCAATTCAATGGACGTCATTTGCACACGATGGGATATAATTATATAGAGTGATGTTTTGTTGCTAGGGGTGGCTGGGTTTTTTACAGTCGACTTTGCAAGTGAATCTTCGGTATGCTCCAACCTCATCTCCCTTTACGACCTGGTAATAAATTATAAGACAGGGCTCCCCATAGAGCGCATCCCTGCGTCCTATAAAAGGACAGACTGGAAGATTAGGCCTAAAAACATTATCCCCTTGAAATTCTCTCTCTCTCTCTCTCTCTCTCTCTCTCTCTCTCTCTCTCTCTCTCTCTCTCTCTCTCTCTCTCTCTCATATTAAATTTAAACCGCTTTGCAGATTTTTGCTGTTGTTGTATCTGTGTCGCCTAATTGGATTTCATTGATCAATACTCAATTTCCGAGTGACTAGAAAACACACAAACAAATTAAAATACAGTAAAAACAACAATTCAAACTCAGAGAGAGAGACAGAGACTCAAAGAGAGAGAGAGAGAGAGAGAGAGACAGAGAGGGACAGAGAGAGAAAGAGATAGAGAGAGAGAATTTCAAAAGGATAATGTTTTTAGGCCTAATCTTCCAGTCTGTCATCATACTGAAATGCTGCAGAAAAACCGTTTTTATTTTTGTAAATATTTCTGTCCCGACTGTAAACTTGCATTGTGAAAAAAATTTTAAAATATTTTTTTAACATTTTTTTTTTTTTTTAATAATTTTTTTTAAAATTGTGCGTTTTTGATTTTGTGTACACGGTCAATGAAAACGTGTAAGCGAGCAACTTATAAAGGAGTGTTTAGTATATCCACAAAATCTTTCTCGAAGTTGGCATCACCCGCCTTGCGTTCAGGAGGATAAGGGAAGTTGATATTTCCCAAAACTTGCGCCAGATGACTACACTCTTGGTCATTAAACGGAAGCACGGTATTTTCAGACCTTACCAAAAGCTGTAATCCTTTCGCGGTTTCTTCGTGCAATTTTTCCGAAAGCCTATAAACTATACCCTGTTCAACCTGAGATGGTCTTATGATCATGAAAAGATACGCACATACTAATCGGAGGTATACTCGTTGCCCGATTGAGACCAGAAAGTCCCAAAGCTTTTGACTACAAAGACTGCACGGGGAAAAATTCATCCAAATGTTTACAACTTCACCTGGTTTGATTTGTTCGTAAAAGCTGCCAAACTGACGGATGAAGTCCTCTTCAGCGTGATACACGCAGGTCATGCTTTTGCAAATCAAGATGCGTTTTGACCCATCAGGCAGCGGAATTTCCGCAATTAAAAACACATTGCGAATTTCTCTGAACGATGGTCCTTGACGGCCACTGTCTACAAAAATGTTCAAAATGTGTACTGGGTCAGCTAAACGTGTCAGCGGGCTGAAATCCTGGCAAGCATATGTGATTTTAAGCGCTTGAGCAAGTTTAGACCACTCTTCGGGGCTAGAGTTAAATGTTTTCAGGGGACCTAGGCGTCTCTTTATATTTTTGAATTCTTTCCGATACAAATCGTGCCTTTCCTCTGAATGGTAATTGGCAAAAACAATTTCCGGAGGTTGACTGAAATCTATGTTTTTTCTATCCATATCCTCAAAAAACGTTGACAGACTTTTCAGGCACGGTGGGGTGATTGACCAGATTTTGATTGTAGCCAATCCTGGTGCTGAAAACAGATTAAATATTTTATGAAAAAAACTCTCACCCCCGTTTTTGCTCCTGAGAACTTCTGTCCATTCAAGACCTGAAGTACTGCACACCTTTGCTACTGCACGTTGATTTGGTGGACTGTACACTTCAAACAACAAATTTTGGTTTGCTATTCTGAAAGACTCAAAGATAAAACCATACTTGGATGCGTCTCTGGTAGAAAAGTCTTCCTCAAAAGAAGACGTGGTTTTCGCGACTAGGCTTAGACGGGCCATTTTGCCAGGCAGATAGGGGGTGCGGAATCCTATTTATACTCCATGTGACGTCAGAAGTTGAAGTACAGCAATGGCTGGCTAAGGCAGTCAAAATAAAAGAATATCTTAACGACCTTGAAACGGTTCTGAATGCAAATGAAGATTTTTCCGTGATATCAAATTTAAAGATAAATAAGAATAAAACAGAAGCAATGTGGCTTGGATCGCTCAAGTATAGTCAGGAGAAACATTGCGATATTAAATGGAATGTCCAGGTTAAAATTATGGGAATTATCTTTAAAAATGATATTCCGGCCTCTGAAATCACAGAAAACTGGTCTAACAGACTTGAACAAAATTGAACAAATTATCTGCAGATGGTCCAGAAGAAATCTGAGTATCAGCGGCAAACTATGCATTATTAAATCCTTTTTAATTTTTCAATTTGTGTACGTGATGCAAGCGCTTTCTATTCCTATCATAATCCTTGATAAGCTGAATACTATCTTGTTCACATTTCTTTGGAAAAGAAAGTACTCAAATACAAAAGCCTTTGAAAAAATTAAACGTAATGTAGTGTGCAATGTAGTGGAGGAAGGTGGCATCAATATGATAAACGTCCACGATATGCAGACGTCATTTTTACTCACATGGGCCGCAAAACTTCAACAACGAAAGCACGAACCGTGGCAGACGATTCCCTTAGAGCTTTATCAGACATTGGGAAGCAACTTATGCTGCTTTGAAGCTACAGCGCCGCTAAAACAGATTCAAGGGATTGAACTTATTCGATCAAAATTCTGGAAAGAAATGCTCGTGAAATGGATTAAAAAAAAAGCATTATTTGATGAGAGAGAAGATCATTTTGGTGATCAGTGTTTGTGGAATAATGATAAAGGTGGTTTTTAAAAAGAAAACTTTGTATTTTAGAAAGTGGGTCGAAGTAGATTTGAATATGGTAAAAGATCTTTGGATAAACGGAGATATTATTTCTTTTAACCAACTGTGCACACATATTGGATACAGCTATGACGGCTTACTAGTGCCAAAACCTAGGGTTACCATTTTCACGTGAAAATTAGTAATTAACAGTTTTCGTTTTTGGTCACAATAGTCGGATTTTAAGAGTCCGCACTGAGAGGCTTCAACGTCCGGCAAACATTACTCTCACACTTTTTCTGAAATATCTTTTAATATAAGGCCTTATCGAACAAGTTATCCCGACGGGAAGATGCATGTCACTGTTTTCTGCAATAGCGCTATCCTTAACGTTGTTTTGGGTATCTTAGAAAAAAATAATCGACCCCGAAAACTTTCGAATCGAAGCTGTTCGTAGCAGACGGACTTTTGATCGGCTGTGATCCCACACTTTCACATATATCTTTCAATATAATTCCTTATTCGACAAGTTGTCGGGCAGACAGCTGTACCTCATATTTGTTTCCACTACCACACTCATAAATTTGCTTTGTAGTGTATTAGTGAAGGACAATCGATCCGAAAATGTTCGAACCGAGAGAGGAAAAATGGCGGCCGGTCGGACATGTGCAAAAGGTCCGACCACTAGCAGACGGATCTCTTCCTTCGAGACGCACACACTTTCACAAATATATTTCGATAGAATTCGTTATTCAACAAGTTGTCGGAGAGATAGTTGTATGTCACGATTATCTACACATGCGCTCAGCTCTTAGTGTTAATTTGCATCGGATTAAAGAACTATGGACCAGAAAAGTTTCGAATCGAAAGATGTTTCGCTCTGGCCGGTGTAACAGTCGCGCATGCGCTTTGAGGCCCCACAGTCACGAGGCACATGAAAGTTAGTAATTAGTGCGTGAAAATTACTAATTTTTACACCCCCGGTATAGGGGTGTGTATAGGATTCGGTCGATGTGTTTGTTTGTTTGTTTGTTTGTGTGTTTGTGTTCGCGTATAGATCTCAAGAATGAACGGACCGATCGTCACCAAACTTGGTGAACAGGTTTTATACATTCCTGAGACGGTCCTTACAAAAATTGGGACCAGTCAAACACACGGTTAGGGAGTTATTGGTGGATTAAGATTCTACAAGGACTTATAGAGGGACATATTAATGGTCAATGGGAAATAACCTTCTCAGTTGCTGGCAGTGAGAATGGTAAGGACGGGGGTGTTTTTTCTACCTCGGAGGAATTTCTTGTTAGTTTTGGCACTAGTAAGCCGTCAGGAAGCGAGCCAAAACTGAAAAGTAGACATTAACACTTGAAAATTAGTTATAAACACATGACAATTAGTTATAAACACGTGAAAATTAGTAATTATCACGTAACAATTAGTAATTTCACGTCAGAATTGTAATTTTCTACGGGTTAATTACTAATTTTTAGTTTTGGCGCTAGTAAGCCGTCATATACGGCGCTATAAAAACAGCACTGCGCGCGCTAGCGCGTCGCGATGACACAGTCAACCAGCGAGCACGCGAGGAGCAGAACAGACTGAGACACGCGGCACCCTGAGACAACTCGTCACGGGTCGCCCGCAGTGCGAATGACAGAAAGCCGTTTCTTTGGGCAGTGCAGAAAAGCGCTCGCGAAGCACTCGGGAGCGGCTTCACACCGCGCGCTGCGTAATCCAAGATCACGCCGTGGATGGTGGCACGCCTATTTTTTTCCACCGCAGGAACAACACCCAATTCGTTCCCCCGCAAGACGAACAACATGGTAGGTGACTCCAAATTAATGCCTTAAAATAGTAGATAACCAGACTTTCTAGTATTGAAGTTTATATCATACTGTTCGGTACTTTATTTTGCATTGGATCTTACCATTTACACTCTCGTGTACTACATAAGAGAAGAAATGTCATCAAGACAAGTCAGAAATACTGTCTCCCACGTTAAAAATGTTGAAATAACACAAAGCACGGTCAACAGAAGGGCTTAAATCTTTTTGCTGGTCAAAGTCAAACTACTTGTGGATGCTGCTCTTTATTTTTAAGTTTAAGCTTACCTTAGTTTAGACTCACGATCGGTTCAAAGATCAACAGTGAAATTTGACGGGGTAAGATCCCCCGCAGCTTATCTGGTGTCTGCGGGGGACCTTACCCACTGAGAATCGAGTACCGCAAAATAACGCTAGATTAGAGCAGCTTATCCACGATGCTGGTGCCCAAATACGCGCATACAAGGCTGCAAGGTATCGAAGATTAAACTGTGAGTATTAAAATAGTGCTTTAAATGGTAGTTCTAGGTTAATTTGTACGAAATTGAGACCTCTCTGTATAATTTTCACGGACTTCGGCAGAAAATCGAACGCCACTGTTCACGAGTACACAACAAGACATAAGTTACATATTATACATATAGCCTAGGCAATTCTGCTTCAGAATATCTATACTTAATAATGTGATTTGCCACAACGTACCTTCACAGGGCAATTCCTTTGCGAGATAACAATTTTGCTTCCGCGTGCGGGGGAACGAATTGGGTGTTGTTCCTGCGGTGGACGAAACTAAGCGTGCCACCATCCACGGCGTGGATGGCGGCGGTGTTTACACTGCGATGCCGTGTAGCGTGTTGCGATCTTCTCGGCGTGGTTTTCGACGTAACCCGCGAGGGATCCACCGCTTTTCAAGGTTCAGGGACTACCCGAGCTAAATTTCCCATCATAACCACGTTCTCTCTGACGATTTCACTGACCGAATCGTCTACTAGTTTTTAAGTACAACTTGTTTCATATCTCGCAGCTTTCTTCGTCGCCTTCGTGAAGCGATTTGCCTTGTTGTGAGCCCGTTGCATAGACCAAAGAGCTTTGCATAGACCAATCCAGAGCGACTTTTCTCTGAGCGGGCTATTGTGATTCTGAGCAACGCATGGCAGTTCTTATTAACCCCAGTGCACACAAATTTCGCATGCTCTTAGTACAGGCGAAAGCGAACGAGCCTTGCGCTGTTACATTTTGGTTACACAAATATCTGGAAGTATATCACAATTTTTGGTTGCTGGCAAGGGAATGTACACAAGAAGAAAG